>NC_056733.1:1462689129-1462759004 GCF_019279795.1 Protopterus annectens
GGCCATCCAGAATTTTGTCTGTCGAATGGACTTGTTCAAAAACACTCATCCAGAATTGGTCTCCAGTCCCCTGTCTTCTTTCACACTAAAAAGAATCTTGAGCAAATTCTGGATTCTGTCTGGTCTGGTGGGACCTTTTGGATGACTCTTCCACCCCCCCCCCCTTTGTAACCGTTTTTGAATTTGTAGTACTGCTGGTGCCCTCTGACTGGGTGTAACATCGGGAATTTTTTTGCAGTTTGGAAGAGAAAGGAAGGGTATGGTGTATCCTCTGGTGGTTATCCTTTGCATCTAAACATCTGAAGTTATCTGGAGCCAGGCAGGTTGGTGCAAGGATAGGTGCCCGCTTACTGCTTCCAGAAAAAAGCAACCTGGCCTCCTTTCAGGAGATTTTGCCAGGAAAGGAGTCCTTGGAACCCTGATTTTTGTGGGCCACCTCTGCCTCATGGATGGCATCTTCTGTTAAGCTCACCCCTCTGCCCCTGGGAGAACCACTGCCAATTGTGTCCTGCAAAAAGGCTCTTGGGACTTTCTGAGCCACATTTTCCTACTTCTCTGGTTCCTGGAGTAGGACCGTTGAGTAGAAAAATGTACGCCCACTTTAGGAAGGGTCTTTCCATCTTTCTCACACCTGGGCACCATTTGTCAAACTTTAGGGCCAAAAAGGGATGATCTGTCAAAGGGTGCATTGACGAGTGAAGACTTGAATGGCTCCACAAATTCGCACAAGTGTGTCCAGACACATCTCCTTATGGCTACACCTGATCTGACTGCTCTAGTCCTCCCTTTGGCTGCATATGCTATGAGACTCTTGGACGAATTTGAAATGTACTCCAGGGTGGCCAACTGAGAAGCAACCTTATCTTGGACGTCTTCAAGTATGGCTCCTGCGAGGGTATCTGATAGTTCTTTAATCAGATCCATTTGAAGTCTGGTGAAGTGTGCCATAAAATTCAAAGACCATAAAGCAAAGGTCAATGTGAAGGAAAAACCCACTTGCCAAACCTACCCATTGTTTGTGACTCTGTTAGGAGCATAGTGGAACTTTTGTCTGCTAGTTCCTTTTTTTGTGGCTGCCCTCTACCACCATGTCATCTACTACCAGTCCCTTGGCCTAAAACTGATGCTCCTCAGGGTGCAGTTACAATTTTGTCTGGCCTCTGGGAATGGGTTCTGTGGTGTCAGGAGCCTTCTAAACCCACTGCAAGATCAATTTAATGAGCTCATAAGGAGGTGGAGTTACCAAAGCGGTAGATGGTCAAGTGCCAAAAGCCTGCAAGTACATGGAGTCCTCCAAAGAGGGGTTTTGGGATGTACAGCCCACCCTTCTGTTTAAGGATCTCAAGAATGTCTCCAAAGGAGACATCTTCTGGGGGGTAACCATGGGGAACCCTCCCCTAAATCAAAATTGGTGTCCTTTGTGATGGATTCCTTTGGTAAATCTAGGTGTTTCCTCTTACAATTACCCTTCTTAGGGACCTCCTCAGTGGGATGATCTGGGGGAGCCATCTGAAGAGGGCAAACCATGAATAGGTGATTCCTGCAGTTTCGGTACTCGCTGTCCAGTGTTGGGATTGACTGAGGCTATGGACTAGAAGGATCAGGAAACTGCTCTGACAGGAGAGGAGCTGACTGGATGCCCACCATGGACAGGGCCCTCTCCATGGCCTGGAAAGCTGGTCCCTCTGAAGAGGGAAGGGAGCCTGGAACTGAGAGACTACCTCTGAACCGTATTCTCTTCCCACTCTGAAGTAACCACCACTGTGGCTGAAGCCAGGGTGGAGCTAAAGCATGCAGAAGCCCCTAGGTGCAGAGACAGCGCATTAAAAAACTGAAGTCAAGCCCCACCCCCAGGAACCAACAGCATAGCCATGGCCCCGAAAGTTCTCTGGATCTGAGAGAGTCAAAGATCTCAGGGTAGAAATCTGAACCGGAGATGGAGATCTCTTTGGAACCAAAGCAGTTGGTACCGGGAAACTTGGAGCTGAGATCTCTAAGACCTCAGAAGAGGTCAGAGAAGGAAGACTAGGTGAGTTGCAGAAGGAAGGTTTCCAGCTCTGGAAGTCCCCTCACCAAAAGGAGCTGATCACCAACCTTTGTGGAACAAATTGGGTGGATGGAGATTTTGGTCTTTCCAAAAAGGATCTAGGTACTTGACCTGAAAAGGGTTCTACGTACCTGGTCCTAGGAAGCTCAAGGAAAGAAGATTCAGTTTTTTTTCATTTGGCACCACAGACAATAGCACCAAAATGGGAGACCGCACCAAGACCGTCACTTCCACTGTCTGGTCCTTTTGTCTGCGCCAGCAACTTTGGCACTATTAGAGTAGCCATTTTTGGTGCCAATGTCAGCACTGAAGTTTCCTTTAAAGTAACTGTTTTGGTGAAGGGGATTGAAGTTTTATGAAGTTTTAAGTCTTTTGGCTGTCAGCGCCAAGAAGGAAGCTGTCCCTGATAGACGAATCCTCCTAGGTTTGTCAGGTTTCAAAGATGAGGAAGGGGAATTGACATCCATTTTGCTTTCAGTAAATTAACCAGATAAGGCCTCCTCAAAGGAATATTTTATCAATCATCCCCTTCATTAACAACTTATTCTCCCTTTCCACCAGAGCCTGGTGACTGAAACCATTACAAATGGAACAGTTTTCTTGTAAGTGCACCAAGACCCAGCCAGTAAATAGAGTGCCCTTCAGAATTGGGCAATTTGCGGTCACACTCCAGGCATTTCTTGAATCCCAGTGGTAACCTTTCCTTTTTCAGCCATGATTCAACCCACAGGAATCACACACACACACACACACTATAAAGTGAGAAAGGAAGATTGAGATAGGGCACAGAAAAAAGGGCTGCCAACGATGGTAGAAAGGAATACCCAAAGGTACAGAAAGCTACCAGCAATGGCAGACAAGGCTACAGTGGTGTAGAAGGAACAATGTAAACTAATACTCTCTCTGCTTTGTTTTGTTTTAAAATGAGGACAGAAAGGAAATAGACTACCAACAATGGTAGTACAGAGTACACCAAAGTGTATAAGGGAAAGCAGTGAAAATGAAAACTGTCAGAAGAGGGTAGGTTAGAAAGAAAAAAAATATTACATCAGAAAAACAAACCTACACAACTGTAAAGAACTAGAAATGCAAAAAAGAAAATACACTTAGCTTGAGACTGGCGATGTATCTGTCACAGGAAAGCGACAAATGAGATCTGGGGTAAATTGAAGGTGACCATTCTGAGTAAGACTTAAGCTTGAGAGTTTTTGGTTTTTGTGGGCTGTAATGGCAGAATCAGTTCCCCATATATCAAGGAATAAATGAAGATTGACAACATCAAATATAGATTTTTGTGTAATGTTCGAGTTTTCTGAAACTATCATGTATACATACATACATACACACACACGTGTGTATGTGTGTATATATATGTATATATATGTGTGCGTGTATATATAATTTTTTTTTGGTTATGCTGGAGTGGATATTGCATTATATTTTTAGTCTGGCTGTGTTATGTCATGAATATCAGTACACAGGTTAATACTAGGTATTTTCATTGTTAGTATATAAACATCAGGTGTTCAAATTACCTTATGTGACAGGCTCAAATCAAGTTTAAGCTGTGTCAGATAAGTCTTATTTTGGAATTCCTTAAGAAAAATGTACAAGGTCAAAAGTGAGCTTGCATTTTGGGAAGTGCATTCATACACAGTAACATACTCTGGTATGGATTGTTGTATTTTTGAACTAGATTGGTGCTATCATGCTGAACATATAATAAAATATTTAAATATAATTTTATGTAAAGTATAAAATCATTTTAAAATCAGTAAAATAACTGCCTTTTACTGTTCTCTTTACTATGTACATATTTTAACCATGGATAGGAGATCTGGCACCTAATCATAAGCTACACGTTTCAGTCAGCAGTCCATTAATTTTTTGATCATGTACATTTTAAATGTTATTTTTGCAAAATTATTTAAAATTTTAATTATATACAGTTGTTCCTGATATAAGCATGTCATAGCTTGATATGCTGGACTTAGCTGCAGTACAGCACATCTACCCTGATGTTCTTCATGTTTCACTGTTGCAGTCATTACATTTGGGTAATCTGCTGGCAGGTTGCCCTCAGTCGGCCGGATTAACAAAGTTTTGGGTCCTGCATCAGTTGCTGTCTCTTCTTCCATGACGTCAGGTCGTCAGGGGTATAAAACATGCAGCTGATGCCATTACATCAGTCTTCCTTGCTGTGCGGTGTCCGAAGCAGAAGCAGTTCGCAAATGCTGGTTGGCCGACTCCTGAAATTTTAATTTTCGAGTTTCAAAACAGAAGTCTTCAACTTAAAGCTAAGTACCCAGTTGGGGAAACTTTTTCTTGCTCCTTACAGATGTCAGTAAAAGTTGTTAATTGCATTACTTGTGGGAAGCAAATATCTCATAAAGATTTTCATTTGTGCTGTATTCCTTGCCTAGGCCGACCACGATGTACCTTGCTGTCTGTTTTGTGCTTTATTTAATCAGCGCACTATCCGCCGTCTGTACATTTTTGCCTCTAAATATTTCGTTTCTCAGTTTAATTATCCAGAAATGATGTCGGTTAGCCATCCGACTACCGGCATTCCAAAAAAAGCAAAGAAAAAGGCAGAGACAGGCCGTCAAGGTCCAAAACTGACGACCCTTCTCCTAAGCCAGTCGCCAGTTCACCAGTACTCAATGAGGCACTTTTGCAGCCCCTGATACCCACTACTTCTGAGACCCATTCGGAGTCCAGTATGCCACGAGATGCTTCACCTATGGAACCCGCGGATGTCTCTACTTTGGATGGGTCTAGAGCCGCTGTGCAGGCACCGGCTTCTGAGGGTGTATTCAGGCCTACAGACTTGCATATTAAACCGACTCCACCTTCAATACTAAGGCCTAAATCTCGATCTATGTCTAAAAAACCGATGCCCTGGCCACATGTTCAGGCCCCTATGCCTAAAAAACAAATGATCAAAATGGCTGAAGATCTAATTACTCTAATCAGGGGTAGTCAACTCCCCCCCCCCCCGTAAGAGGCCTAGGGCTGAGCTTGACTATGAATCTTCTGATCAGGACTCTGTTTCTTCTGACTCTTCTAATGACCTGGATTTGTCCATACCTACTTATGAGGATTCAGATGCAGAGGATTCCATTCCCTCTGCTTCCCCCCCTGAGGACTTTTCTTTTGGGGAAACTTTACTTACCATAAGAAAGCATTTCCACTGGGAAATTCAGGAATTTTCTGAATCCAAAAAGAGGCTTACGGATTTCTTTCTGCTTCTTCAGCATAGGCCTTTGGCTATACCTCCTGTTCTAGACATTGTTGATGTATTTTCGGAATCCAGTATGGCCCCTGATTCCCTGCCTCTGGCTCCTAATAAACCTGACAGATACTACAGGGTTCCCGAGTCCCACAAGTTCCTTTTCAAAAATCCTGTTGCAGACCCAGAAATAATTTCTCAGGGCCCAAGGGCATTAAGGCTTCTACTGCTAAAAATCCTACCCCTTCTGAGACTCCAGGGCACTGGATAGATGGGGTAAAAAGGTTTATACTTCTGCAACCTTGGCAATCAGGGCTTTAAACTGTCAATTTCATATGCTAAAATATCAACAGTACATCATGGGACTGCTTAAACAGAAAATTTTGTTGATTTCTGACCGTGTGGAAAATAAAGATTTACAGGATTTGTTGCATTCAGCTGAATAAGTTGGAAAACATACTTTGCAATGTGGTTTTGATTCTTTAGAGGCCTCTTGCAGGGCTGCTGTTACTGGGTCTGTGCTTAGAAGACATGCTTGGCTTAAGGAGCAATCTCTGCCTGATCATGTTAAAGCAAAATTGTTGGATGCTGCTTTAAATCAGGACCGCCTGTTTGGCAATAAGGCTGAAGAAGTTCTAAAAAAGATGGAAGATCAAGCTAAATCTATGCAAACTGTGAAAGATTTCTAACAAGTGCAACCTCCAAGATTTAGTAGTCACTGGCCTACTAAGAACTGGTTCTTTCCAGCTTCTTCCAGTTCCACTCAAGCCAAACCCAGACACACCAAAAGCACCAAGTTTCAGTCCCAAAGGACTCTCAGAACTAAGCAATGGGGTGCTTCCACTTCCAAATCTAGAAATAACAAGACACCCCCTATGGTGAACAGTCTCAATGACTTTCCTTTAAAATTACCAAGCACTTAACTTTCAGCTGCCCCTTTAGGGGGAAAGATTGCTCTTCATGCAAAAAACTGGCAACTTATAACCCAGGACAAATGGGTTTTAAATATAGTGTCCCAGGGATACAGACTTCATTTCCACACCTTGCCAACTCCAAACGGGTGGCCAGACCTGCCCCCAAATCAGTGGGCAGAGGCTCAGAAACCAGTACTTTCCCTCTTAAACATGGGGGCTATTCAACCAGTACCAGAAGAGGAAAAGAGACTAGGTTTCTATTCCAGACTTTTCCTGGTACCCAGAAAAGACAAATCATGGCGTCCAATTCTGCACCTGTCTACTCTAAACAACTTTCTGGACATTCCAAAATTCAAGATGCTGACTTCACCAGATGTTCTTCGTGTTTCACTGTTGCAGTCATTACATTTGGGTAATCTGCTGGCAGGTTTCCCTCAGTCTGCCTGAATTCCAAAGTCTTGGGTCCTGCGTCAGTTGCTGTCTCCTCTTCCATGACGTCAGGTCGTCAGGCATATAAAACATGCAGCCGACTCCATTTTCTTTAGTCTTTCTTGCCGCGCAGTGCCCAAAGCAGAAGCATTTTGCAAGTGCCAGTCGGCCGACTACTGAAATATTCGAGTTTGAGTTTCAGAACCAAAGTCTTCACTAAAGCAAAGTACCCCGTTGGGGAAACTTTTTTCTTGCTCTATACCGATGTCAGAAAAAATTAATAATTGTATTACTTGTGGGAAGCAAATACCTCATAAGGATTTTCATTTATACTGTATTCCTTGCCTAGGCCCTGATCACAATGTTGCCTGGCTGTCTGTTTTGTGCTAGATTTAACCAACGCACTATTAAGCGTCAGTATATTTTTGCCTCAAAGTAGTTTGGAAATGGATTTAATTACCCAGAAATGTCAGATAGCAATCTGACTACCGGAGTACACAAAAAACTCAAAGAAAAAGACAGAGAAAGGCAGTCGAGATCCAAAATCAATGACTAAGCTTCTTCTAAGCCAGACACTGGTTCACCAGTACTCAGTGAGGCGCTTTCACAGCTCCTGATACCCTCTACCTCAGAGTCGTAGGCCTCTACCGACACCCATGTGGAGTCCGGCATGCCGCAAGATACTCAAGGTATTGGACCAACGGATGTATCTCCTTCAGATGAGTCCAGAGTAGCTGAGCAGGCACTGGCTTCTGAGGGTGTTTTCAGACCGCAACATTTGTATATCAAACCGACGACAGCTGCAAAACCAAAGACAAAAGCAACTTCTAAAACTAAAAAACTGATGCATGAGCCACGTGCACAGGCCTCTTAAGCCTAAAAAACAGATGATCAAAATGGCTGAAGACCTTATTACTTTGATCAGGGGTACCCATCCCCCTCCAGATGAGGCCTAGGCAAGACATTGATTATGAATCTTCAGATCAGGTTTCTATTTCTTCTGATTCCTCCTCTGATCAGGAATTATCTATACCTCCCTATGAGGATTCTGATGCAGAGGAGTCTATACCATCTGCATCTCTTCCTGAGGATTATTCAGTTGGAGAAACCTTGCATACTTTGAGGGAGCGTTTTCACTCAGAGTCAAGATTTCTCAGAATCAAAAAAGAGTCTCAGGGATTTCTTCTCCCTCAGCACAGGCCTTTAGCCATTCCCCCTGTTTTAGACATTGTGGATGATGTGTTTTCGGAGTCAAGCTTGACCCCTGACTCCTTAAATCTGGCTCCCAGTAAGCCTGACAGATATTACAGGGTCCCTGACTCGCATACATTTTTTATTTAGAAACCCTGCTGTTGATCCTGAAACTATTTCACAGGGTTCAAAGGGAGTTAAAGCCTCAATAGCTAAAAATCCTACCCCCTCTGACAGAGATTCAAGGGCACTGGACAGATGGAGAAAACAGGTTTATACATCTGCAACCTTGGCAATCAGGGCCTTAAACTGTCAATTTCATATGCTTAAGTATCAACAACATGTTATGGGATTGCTGAAACAGAAAATGATGTTGATTTCTGAATGTGCAGAAAATAAAGAATTGCAGGAATTATTGCATGCAGCTGAACAGGTTGGAAAGCATACTTTGCAATGTGGTTTTGATTCCTTAGAGGCCTCCTGCAGGGCCGCAGTTACTGGATCTGTGATTAGGAGGCATGCCTGGCTAAAAGAACAAAATTTGCCTGATCATGTTAAGGCTAAATTGCTAGATGCTCCTTTACAGCATGATACTCTGTTTGGTATTAAGGCAGAAGAGGTTTTAAAGAAAATGGAAGACAAAGCTAAGTCTGTGCAAACTGTTAGACTTCTTACAAGTGCAGCCACCAAGATTCAGTAGACACTGGCCTACAAAAAAATTGGTCCTTTCCTGTGTGAGACAGAGCTCAAAGGGGCAAATCCAGATGCCCTAAGGGTTTCAGATACCAGGCGCAAGATTCATACAGGTCAAAGCAATGGGGCGCTTCTACCACCAAATCTGGAGGAGATAAAGCACAGAACACAGTCCCAATGACTTCCATCTGCCTACACCAAGCACTTATCTTTTGGCAGCACCCTTAGGGGGAAAAGTAGCACTTTTGGCTCAAAATTGGCAGCTGTTAACCCAGGACAAGTGGGTACTAAACCTAGTATCACAGGGATACAGATTCCATTTCCACACACTGCCAATGACAAATGGTTGGCCAGATCTGGCAAAAAATCAATGGGCAGAGGCACAGAAACAGGTTACATCCCTCATGGAGATGGGGGCCATTCAGCCAGTACCAGAACAGGAAAAAGGACAAGGTTTTTACTCGAGACTGTTCTTGGTGCCCAGAAAGGACAAGACCTGGCAGCCAATACTGGATTTCCAGATTTTGAGCACATACCTGGACATTCCAAAATTCAAAATGCTGACTTTGCAGCAGCTTCTGCCTATGCTGGGCAAGAATGCATGACTGGTGACATTAGACCTAAAAGAGGCATACCTGCATGTCCCAATAAGACATTCATGCAGAAGATACCTCAGATTCAAGGCTGGCTTAATGCATTACCAATTCTCTGCACTGCCCTTTGGCTTATCTACTGTTCCCAGGGTCTTTACAAAGTGCCTCGTACCAGTAATTGCATTTTGCAGACAGAATTATACAAATATACTCCTACTTGGATGACTGTCTCATTCAATCAGAGAAGAAGGACATTCTTCTTCAACACTTGGCATTTGTGAAAAGGCTTCTAACATGCCTAGGGTACACAATAAACGAAAAGAAATCACAACTGGTATCCTCTCAAAAGATAACATTCCTGGGTGCAAGCTTGAATACAACTGCCCAGATGGCTTACCTCACGCCAGACAAGCAAAGACAACCGACTACTTACTTCAAACTGATGGCAACAAAAAACAGTTATCTGCAAGACGAATTCTGCAGGCTTTGGGCTTCATGGCATCCTGCATCCTACTAATTCCATATGCAAGACTGCATATGAGGAAACTTCAATGGTACCTAAAAGGTTTATGGAGTCAACATTCTCACAGTCTGGAAACAATGATTCCTCTCATTCCCTACCTACAACAGGAGTTTCTATGGTGGGCAAAGGCATGTGACCAAAACATGGGACATGCCTTCACTCTACCCCCTGCCAGCCAAACATTAACAGATGCATCAGATTATGCCTGGGGGGCCCACATGGCAGGAAGATGCACTCAGGGCATATGGACCCCAAAACAAATGCATCTACATATCAACCAGAAAGAAATGCTAGCTGTTCAAAATGCCCTAACAGCCTTCAAGGACTTAATTCATCCAGGGCAACTACTGATAAAGACGGACAAAACCATGGTCATGTGGTATATAAACAAGCAAGGGGGCACACACACTTACCCCTATGCAGATTAGCCATGGCACTGTGGGACACAGCTTTGACCTACCAAATACATCTTCAAGCTCAATTCCTGCCAGGAAAGTAAAATACTCTGGCAGACGATTTAAGCAGAAACCTTATGGATCCTCATGAGTGGAAACTAAATCCACATGTCTTCAGCATGATAACAGAGAAATGGGGAGCCCAGACATAGATCTATTTACTTCTCCTCAAAATTATCAATTGAAAAGATTCTGCACAAGGACTTATCACAGACAAGCATGGAAAGTGGACGCCCTATCCTTCAGTTGGAAAAACCTATCAGTTTATGCCTTTCCTCCACTGCCTCTTCTTCCCAAGGTCCTCCTAAAAGTCAGACAAGAAAAATCAAAGATGATACTAATTGTCCCGGACTGGCCTCACCGATACTGTTACCCAATCCTAAGGAACTTGCCTCAATACCCAGCTTGGACCTTACCTCAAAGACCTCGACTACTGTCCCAGCAAAACAATCAGATCCTGTACAATCAACTCCAGACACTGAACCTGGCAGCATAGCTGATCATGTAGATGTTCATCATGCATACAGCTGCAGTCATAACAGATGGGTTCTCCTGCCATTAGGCGGGTCCTCGGTCGGCCAAATTCCAAAGTCTAGGTCCGGCGTCGGTTGTCATCGCTTCTTCCCTGACGTCAGTGCGACAGGGGTATAAAAGAACCAGCAGACGCCATTTTCTTCAGTCTTTCTTGCTGCGCGGTGCCCAAAGCAGAAGCAGTTCGCAAGTGCCGATCGGCCAGCTCCTGAAATTACGAAAATTTTGCAACCGAAGTCTTCTTGAAAGCTAAGTACCCCGTTGGGGAAACTTTTCTTGCCTCAGACCGATGTCAGACAAATTTAATAATTGTATTTCTTGTGGGAAGCAAATACCGCATAAGGATTTTCATTCCCTCTGCATTCCTTCCTTAGGCCCAGACCACGACGTCTCGGTCTGTCATTTTTGTGCTACATTCAACAAACGCACCATTAAGCGTCGGGCGGAGTTCGCCCAGCACTATTTTGGCAAAAAATTTAACTATATTATGTCGGATACTCCGACTCCAGTTTTGTCTAAAAAAACACAAAGATAAGGACTGACACACGAGGTCCACGGCCTCTACCGACACCATGCCAAAGCCGACTACAGGTGGTCCGGTTCTCAGCGAGGCGCTTACCGACGACACTTCATTCGCGGTGTCTTCTGTGCCCGAGGTCGCAGGCTCCTCGGCCCACACCCCGACTACAGATACTGAAGCCACTTTTGGTGGTGAATCTCAAAATGTAGACAGGTCTGCCTCCTCTCAAGGTGTCTTCAGACCTTCTTCTCCTTTTTCCATCAAGGCTTTCACTAAGTCTAAAGCAGCCATGCATTCTAAGAGACAAGCTACACAGGGTCCTTCGCCAGGCCCCATGCCTAAAAAACAGATGCTTAAAATGGCTGAGGATTTAATTACTCTTATCAGGGGTTCTCAAACCCCCCCCCGGACAAAAGGCCCAGAGTGGAGGAAGAATCCCCCTCCTCTGACCAGGCCTCCATTATTTCAGAGCACTCTGATGAACAGGAACATTCTTACTCCCCTTTTGAAGATTCTGATGCAGAGGAGTCCATTCCCTCTGTCTCCCCCCCCCAGAGGATTACTCATTTGGGGAAACCTTGCATACCTTAAGGGAACACTTTCACTGGGAAGGCCAAGAGTACTCAGATTCCAAGAAAAGGCTTGGGGATTTTCTCTTGCTACCTCAGCACAGGCCTCTGGCTGTACTTCCTGTCTTAGACATACTAGATGATGTGTACTCGGAGGCCTGCCTTAACCCGGATTCTTTACCTCCAGCCCCAGTCAAGCCTGACGGGTACTACCGGGTTCCTGACTCACACCAATTTTTATACAAAAGCCATGCGGCTGACCCAGAAACTATCTCACAGGGCCCCAAGGGAATTAAGGCCTCCACTGCTAAAAATCCATTACCTTCCGAGAGAGATTCCAGATCCTTAGAAAGGTGGGGAAAAAAGTTATACACCTCGGCCACCTTAACCATGAGGGCATTAAACTGCTAGTTCCATATGCTAAAGTACCAACAGTTTCTGTTATCACAGTTGAGAAGCAAAATGTCACAACCTGAACAACCAGACTTAAAGGAGTTGCAGGATTTGATGCATAGTGCAGAACAAGTGGGTAAACATACCTTGCAATGTGGTTTTGATGCTCTAGAGGCCTCATGTAGAGCTGCTGTTACAGGATCAGTCATACGTAGACATGCCTGGCTCAAGGAGCAAACCTTACCAGATCATGTCAAAGCTAAATTACTAGATGCCCCTCTACAAAAGGATGTATTATTTGGTGTTAAAGCTGAGGAGGTATTAAAGAAAATGGAGGAAAAGGCTAAATCAATGCAAACAGTGAAAGATTTCATACAGGTACAACCTCCATGTTTCAGTAGAAATTGGCCTTCCAAAAATTGGTCCTTTCCAGCCACGGACAGACCCCAAAGAGGCAGAGACAGGTGCCCGAGGGGCAGAGGGCAATCTCAAGGATCGTTTAGAGGCAGACAGTGGCAAGCTCCTACACAAAGAGGTGGTGAGGATAGTTTGCAGCCATTCAGAAAGCAAGCCCAATGACTTTCCCCTTTGCATGCCAAGCAAGGCTCAAATGGCAGCACCCTTAGGTGGAAAACTGGCATTATTTTCAAAAAATTGGCATATTGTCACAAAAGACAAATGGATCCTGGACATTATAAACAGAGGCTACAGATTCCATTTTCACACCCTTCCAAAAATGAGAGGCATGCCAAACCTGCCACACAATCAAAGGGCAGAGGAACAAAGACAAATTTCAGATCTCATGGACATGAAAGCTATTCAAGAGGTACCTACTCATGAACAAGGTCAAGGTTTTTATTCCAGACTATTCTTGGTACCAAGGAAGGGAAAAAATTGGAGACCTATTTTGGACCTATCCATCCTAAACATATTTTTACTCGTACCAATATTCAAGATGCTCACATTACAGCAGCTTCTTCCCATGCTGGGCAAGGAGTCTTGGCTGGTAACATTGGACCTCAAGGAGGCATACCTGCATGTCCCAATCAGACAAAATTGCAGAAGATACCTCAGATTTCTTGCAGGTTCAACCCATTATCAATTCTCTGCATTGCCCTTTGGCTTATCTACTGTGCCCAGAGTATTCAAGAAATGCCTGGCATCAGTATTTGCCTACTGCAGACTTCAAGGGATACAAATATACCCATATTTGGACGACTGCCTGATCCAAGCGGACAGCAAGCACATACTTCTGAAACATCTGGCTTTTGTAATAATGTTGTTGAATTCTCTGGGCTACACAGTCAACAAAAAGAAATCAAGGCTAATACCCTCTCAGAAAATAATTTTCCTGGGTGCCATCTTGGACACAAACACCCAGATGGCCTACCTCATGCCAGAGAAGCAGGGGCAACTAACTCAATACTTCAGAAAACTAGCAAATTTTACCAGGCTGACTGCAAGGAAAATCCTGCAGGCTCTGGGATTCATGGCATCTTGCATCCTACTAATCCCATGTGCAAAGCTGCATATGAGGAAACTTCAATGGTACCTGAAAAACCTATGGTCTCAACACAGCCACAGTTTGGAAACAATAATACCACTAATTCCATGTCTTCAAAAGGAATTTCTGTGGTGGGCTCAAGCATGCCAAACAAACACAGGTCTCCCATTCTGCAAGCCTCAAGCAAATCAAGTAATCACAACAGACGCCTCGGACTACGCCTGGGGGGTGCACATGACAGATCGGTGCATTCAGGGCAAATGGTCTCAAAAAGAAAAGCACCTTCACATCAATCAAAAGGAAATGCTAGCAGTAATAAATGCTATTATAGCTTTCAAAGACCTTCTGCATCCAGGTCAACTATTGATAAGGACAGACAACACCACAGTAATGTGGTACATAAACAGGGAGGAACACATTCATACTCCTATGCAGGCTGGCCATGTCACTTTGGAACATGGCTCTGGAATTACAAATCGAACTTCAAGCACAGTACTTGCCAGGCAAGGAAAACACTCTGGCAGACAACCTAAGCAGAAATATGACAGATCCACACGAATGGAAGTTGCATCCTCAAGTTTTTACAGAGATAATTCAAGCATGGGGAAGACCAGACATAGATCTCTTTGCCTCCCAGAAAAATCACCAATTGACAAAATTCTGCTCAAGGACTTTTCATCCACATGCCTGGAGTGGACGCTCTCTCTTTCAGTTGGACAACAATGACAGTTTATGCCTTTCCACCTCTTCCTCTGCTGCCCAAAGTTATATTAAAAACCAGAGCAGACAGACCAAAGATGATTCTCATTGCTCCAGACTGGCCAAGACAGCACTGGTACCCACTCCTGAGGAGCCTGACGCATTCCCCTCCATGGACCCTACCTCTAATGCCTCCTCTTCTGATTCAGCACAGCTTCAAAGCTCTTCACAGTCAGCTGAAAACACTCAATCTGGCCACATGGAAGATTCCTTAACATCACAACAGAACCTACTCTCCAAGGAGGTGCAGGATGTCATTTTGGAGGCCAGAAGGCCGTCTATTAGAAAAGCTTATGCCGCAAAATGGAAACAGTTTTGTGCCTGGAATGAGAAAAAGGGCCAGAATCCTGGAAAACTGAATTTACCTCAAATATTACAGTATCTAGCTGAGCTGCTAAGCAGTGGACTTTCATTTTCCTCCATCAAAATCCATGCCTCAGCCATTTCTGCAGAATGCAACACTGATCCACCTTTATTCTCTCACCCCCTCTTAAGACAGTTCCTCAGAGGGGCTAAGAATATAAAACCCCCAAGGAAACAACCAATACCTGCTTGGGACCTCAATTTCATTCTAGAAAAGCTGACCTTGCCTCCTTTTGAGCCAGCTGCCTCAACAGATTTGCAATATTTGTCCTGAAAACAGCTTTCCTTCTGGCTATCACCTCAGCTCGTAGGGTATCGGAACTACAAGCCCTCATGGCTGTGCAGCCTTTTATCATCTTCCATCAGGACAGAGTCTCCTTACGAACCAACCCGTCCTTTATGCCAAAGGTGGTATCCAGGGTAGCTTTGAATCAGGCTATACACTTACCTACCTTTTACCCTAATCCTCAAAACAAAGGGGAGAGACTACTACATTCCTTGGACATCTACAGACAGCTGCGCTATTATTTGGACAGAACAAAGCCTTTCAGAAAATCAGAACAGCTCTTTGTGTCCTATGCTATAGGAGCTCAAGGGAAGCCAATTTCCAGACAGTCTCAAAATGGATAGCCCACTGCATACGCTTTTGTTACTCCTTTCATGGTAAAACTATACCTGCAGGCATCAGATCTCACTCCACAAGGGCCACAGCTACCTCTGCAGCTTTCCTCAGAGGAGTTCCTACCAAAGATATTTTGGAAGCAGCCACTTGGAGTTCTGTGCATACCTTCTCCAAGCACTACCACCTACCATTATACTCCAAAACTAGAGCAGGTTTTACCACTGCAGTCTTGCAGGGCATCCTGGCTCCACCTAGTGCCTACCACCCCTTTCTTAGCTTTGGGATTCTACCCATCTGTTATGACTGCAGCTGTATGCACGATGAACATAGTACAGTTTTGTACCTACCATAAATGTAGATGTTCAAGTGCTAATACAGCTGCAGTCCAGGTTTCCCTCCCTCCTTCCCCTCTTGGGACAGGCCTATTGGCTAACACCTCCTCATACAACCTGATTGGGGTATTCATTTATGGTGTATTTGCTTGCAACTACTGTATTTTGATTATTTTGCATTATTTTATTACACAAATTTATGTATTGCCTTCCTTCTGGGGGCACCTGACATCTGGGGCAAGAAAAACTGAAGAAAATGGCTTCGGCTGGTTCTTTTATACCCCTGTCGCACTGACTTCAGGGAAGAAGCTATGACAACTGACACCGGACCTAGACTTTGGAATTCGGCCGACCGAGGACCCACCTGACGGCAGGAGAACCCATCTGTTATGACTGCAGCTGTATTAGCACTCGAACATCTATATTTATGGTAGGTACAAAACTGTACTTTATACAAACACCTCTCAGTAAAGCTGTGATGGATGTCATTTTGGAAGCCAAAAGGCCTAGTACTAGAAAATCTTATGCTGATAAATGGAAGAGATTCTGTGCTTGGAATCAAGCACAAGGAACTGATACAGCAGAACCAAATATTCCTCAGATATTACAATACTTAACTGAGATGCTTGACAAAGGCCAATCTTTCTCATCAATTAAAATCCATGCCTCTGCCATTTCGGCTCATTACAATACAGAGCCACCAATCTTTTCTCATCCTTTACTAAAGCAGTATCTTAGAGGAGCCAAAAATTTAAGGCCTCCTAGATCATCAGTATTACCTGCATGGGACCTCAATTATATGTTGGAAAAGCTTACCCTGCACCCATTTGAACCAGGTTCTGCTGCTGATATAAAGTTCTTATCATGGAAAACAGCTCTGCTACTGGCAAATTACTTCAGCAAGAATAGATTCAGAGCTACTGGCCCTCATGGCTGTAGAGCCTTTTATCATATTTTACCCAGACAGGGTGTCTCTGAGGACAAATCCTACCTTTATGCCTAAGGTGGTTTCCAGTGTGGCACTTAACCAAACAATTCATCTGCCAACCTTTTATCCAAATCCGCAGAACAAGGGGGAGAGAATTCTGCATTCCTTGGACGTACACAGACAGCTAAGATTCTACTTGAGCAGGACTAAAGCTCTAAGAAAAACTGAGCAATTACTAAGTGACATGCTGCAGGATCAGAAGGCAAGGCTATTTCAAAGCAGACAGTTTCAAAGTGGATAAGCCATTGCATCCATTTCTGCTACTTACACCATGGTAAACCTGTGCCCAAGGGCATTAGGTCTCATTCCACCAGAGCTGCAGCTACTTCAGCAGCCTTTCTCAGAGGAGTACCAACCAAAGACATTCTAGAGGCTGCTACTTGGAGTTCTGTTCACACCTTTACAAAGCATTATCATTTGCCTCTCTAAATCCAGGGCAGGCTTTGCCACTGCAGTTCTGCAGGGCCTTTTAGCCGCACCTAATGCTGTTTAGCTCCAGCCTCCCAACCATAGCTTTGGGATTCTACCCAAATGTAATGACTGCAACAGTGAAACACGAAGAACATAGTACAGTTGGGAACACTTACCATAAATGTAGATGTTCGAGTGTATTCACTGTTGCAGTCCAGGTTACCCACCCACCATCCCCCTGTCATTCTGGAGTTTGTCTTTCATTCTCTATCTTCTACAACCTATGTGGTGTATTTGCTTGTAGATGAAGGTAAAGTTTATATTGATGCATGTATATATACTTGTATATATTTTTGCTACCTTTTTGGGGGCACCTGACATCTGAGGCAAGAAAAACAAAAGAAAATGTCATCTGCTGCATGTTTTATATCCCTGGCGCTCTGACATCATGAAAGAGGAGACAGCAACCAACACAAGACCCAAGACTTTGGAATTCAGGCCGACTGAGGGCAACCTGCCAGCAGATTACCCAAATGTAATAACTGCAACAGTGAATACACTCGAACATCTACATTTATGGTAAGTGTACACAACTGTACTTTACTTCCTATGCTAGGCAAGGATGCCTGGTTGGCAACTCTAGATTTAAAAGAAGCTTACCTGCATATCCCAATCAGGGAATATTGCAGCAGATACCTACACTTCAAAGCAGGCTACTTGCATTATCAGTTCTCTGCACTGCCCTTTGTGAATATCCTGGGTGCAGCAGCCAAGACAAAGTGCCTGGCTCTAGTATTTGCATTTTGCATGCAAAGAAATATTCAAATTTATCCATATCTGGACGATTGTCTAATTCAGGCAGAAAACCAGGCCATACTTATAAAACATTTGGCTTTTGTAAAAAAGGGTTCTAACTTGTCTAGGGTACACCATAAACAAAAAGAAATCGCAACTGGTACCCTCTCAACAGATTACATTCCTGGGTGCAAGCTTGAATACAACTGCCCAGATGGCTTTCCTCATGCCAGAAAAGCAAATTCATTTGGTAACTTACTTCAAACAGGTGGCCACAAAAACCCTGCTATCTGCAAGACAAATACTGCAAGCCTTGGGGTTCATGGCCTCCTGCATTCTTCTAATTCCATATGCAAGACTGCATATGAGGAAACTTCAGTGGTACTTAAAAAGTTTATGGAGTCAACATTGTCACAGCCTGGAAACAATGATTCCTATCATACCTTGCCTACGCCTAGAGTTCCTATGGTGGGCAGAGGCCTGCCACCAAAACAAGGGACTGCCATTCACACTACCCCCTGCCACCCAAACCCTAACTACAGACACATCAGACTATGCATAGGGGGCTCATCTGGCAGGGAAGTGCATTCAGGGCAAATGGAGCCCAAATCAAATGCACCTACATATCAATCAAAAAGGAATGTTAGCTGTACAGAATGCTCTGACAGCCTTCAAGGACTACATTCATCCAGGACAACTAATGGTAAAGACAGACAACACCATGGTTATGTGGTACATAAACAAGCAGGGGGGTACACATTCCTACCCCCTCTGCAGACTAGCCATGGCATTGTGGAACATGGCCTTGAGCTACCAAGTGCAACTACAAGCTCAATTCCTGCCAGGAAATCAGAATATTCTGGCAGACGAACTAAGCAGAAATTTCATGGACCCACACAAATGGAAACTGGAACCACGGATTTTCAACATGTTGACAAGCAAATGTGGGGAGGCCAGATTTAAGTCTATTTGCCTCCCCCCAGAACTACCAGTTGGACAAGTTTTGCACAAGAACTCTTCACAAAAAAAGCCTGGAAAGTGGATGCTCTGTCCTTCAGCTGGAAAAACCCATCAGTCTACGCCTTTCCCCCCTCTGCCTGTGCTCTCCAAAGTTCTGCTAAAAGTCAAACAGGACAAACAAAAAATTATGTTGATTTTCCAGACTGGCCACGCCAACACTGGTACCCACTCCTGCTCAGTGTCACAAATTTCTTCATGGCACCTGCCTCAGACACCTTCCTTACTGTCTCAGCAGGAGAACCAATTCTGCACCCTCAGCTCCCAACATTGAAACTTGCAGCTTGGCTAATCACTTAAATTTACCCTTAGCATCCCTCAGCAAACATGTGATGGATGTCATCTTGGAGGCGAGAAGACCTAGTACTAGAAAATCTTATGCTGACAAATGGAAAAGATTCTGTGCCTGGAATCCATCTCAAGGGATGAACACAGCGACGCCCAATTTACCTCAGATTTTGCAATACTTAACTGAGATGCTTCACAAGGGCCTGTCTTTTTCCTCCATTAAAATCCACGCCTCAGCCATTTCAGCTCATTACAACACAGAACCTCCCCTCTTCTCTCATCCTCTGCTCAAGCAGTACCTCAGAGGGGCCAAAAACTTGAGACCACCCAGGAGAGCTCCAACCCCTGCCTAGGACCTTAACTTTGTATTGGAGAAACTCACTCTACCTCCTTTCGATCCAGCTGCTACTGCAGACTTAACATTTCTTTCTTGGAAAACAGCCTTCCTTTTAGCAATCACTTCAGCTAGAAGGATATCTGAATTACAGACCCTTACGGCAGTGGAGCCTTTCATCATCTTTCATGCAGACAGGGTGTCACTCAGGACCAATTCATCCTTCATGCCCAAGGTGGTATCCAGTGTGGCTCTTAATCAGTCCATTCATTTCCCAACTTTCTTTCCCAATCCACAGAACAAGGAGGAGCGGATTCTGCATTCATTGGATGTGCACAATTTAGATTCTACTTGGACAAAACTACATCTCGAAGAAAGTCTGAACAACTGCTGGTAGCATTTGCTGCAGGGGCAGAGGGAAAGGCTATTTCAAAATAAACCATTTCTAAATGGATAAACCATTGCATTCATTTCTGCTATAAGCACCATGGAAAACCTATCCCCCAGGGGATCAGATCTCATTCCACCAGGGCTGCATCTACTTCTGCAGCCTTTCTCAGAGGTGTTCCTACCAGGGAATATTCTAGAAGCTGCTACGTGGATTTCAGTTTATACTTTCACCAAGCATTATCACTTACCAATTTTCTCTAAATCTAGAGCTGGCTTTGCCACTGCTGTTTTCCAGGGCCTTATAGCTGGTCCTGATGCTGTATAAATCCATCCTCCAAACCATAGCTTTGGGAATCTACCCAAATGTAATGACTGCAACAATGAAACACAAAGAACATAGTACAGTTGTGTACACTTCATAAATGTAGATGTTCGAGTGTATTCACTGTTGCAGTCCTGGTTACCTTCCCTCCAGCCCCCTGTTGTTCTCTTACTATATCTCTACTTTCTTTTACTATGCTTAAAAGCCTTTTTGGTGTATTTGCTTTTGGTTAGAGGTATATTTTTGTGTTTTTAATTTTATTTTGCTCCCCATTTGGGGGGCACCTGACATCTGGGGCAAGAAAAACTGATGTAAAGGCGTCTGCTGCATGTTTTATACCCCCTGATGACCTGACATCATGGAAGAAGGGACAGCAACCGATGCAGGACCCAAGACTTTGTTAATCAGGCTGACTGAGGGCAGCCTGCCGGCAGATTACCCAAATGTAATGACTGCAACAGTGAATACACTCGAACATCTACATTTATGGTAAGTGTACACTTTTTTACAGCATGCTGTCTAGATGGTGCTTAGTTTAATCTCAGTCCTTGCTAATCCGTCAGAAGAAAACACCTTCTCACTCTTAAAATGTTATGAGTTGCTCATTTTAACAGGTTATCTGTGTAAACCTTGTGTGTTATTTCAGGAGGGTATTCTGTGAAAGTTATAAAATTTGTGTGCTTTTGGTGGAAGTTTAAGGCAAGTATACATTTTTCACATAGTAAAGAAAGGATTGTAAACTGAATGGTCAAATTTGTAACATTGTTTATCAGACAAAATAAAATACAAAGCAGTATGACATGGGCATTCTGTAAAATAAAATTATAGTGAGAAATATATTGACTGGGTCAGTGTATAGACCTGCATACAATTTAGAATTGTCTAATGCAAACGCTTCATCTTTGTCATCTCTAAATGAGTTTTGCATGAATAAGGCATCGTAGAAGATAACTGCAGTGTTAGACTTGTATTTATAGCAGATGGCATCCCAGTGTATACAGGCAGTCCTGTTGCACTAGATGAGTAGTATGCTGTGATGAGAGTCGAGAATGCATTACCCCATAGCTAAAGCTTTTGGTAAAACTGGCTGATGAGTAAGAGAAGCAGTACATGCATGGAGTGAATTTTTTTTTAGATTTACAGAATGACATTTTCATTTATGAAGATTACTTTGCCTTTCTACAAGGGTATAGGCATTCTCTGAAATGATTTTACACAGTAGGTGCATTCTAATGATTTAATTAGAATACCAGTTAATTACCATAGCACCTACCTCGCTTTTCTAGAAAGCACTTTAGCCAGCTGACACCTTCTGCACAGCTTGACCAAAAGTCACATTTATTGACTTTTATGGTTTTTACCCATTAGGAATTTTATTGCTGTCTTCACCCATTCTGTTTTAAGACAGTTTCTATTAATGTGTTTGTGGTGATTTTAATCAGTTTCTCTCTGTCCAAGATCATAAAGCGCAGCTTTGCACTTGTTCTTTAGCTCCTAGGAAATCTATGTACATATTCATCATAAGGATCACTGCTGCAGTATAATTCAACATGTATGAGATTATGACGTCAAGTGAATGTCTGATGATATGGACTAATGTCCAGAGCTTTTGACCTTCCCCACACTGTGGATGTTAGTGGTACATAGTATAATGTGGAGGGTTATAAACATCATTAGGTTTGTACAGAGCAGTGTGGTGGTCTTTCTTTTATTTTCTATAGCATAAAACTCTGCTTTAAAGTAAGCCTTCACACCTGAATACAAGAGTGAAACATCCCAAATGTGTGCAGCAATAGAACCCAGCAGACTGAAAACAAACAGGCAAACACTAAGCTGTGAATGCTTCCTCAGGTATAGCATGAGGCCTTTCATCAAGCAAGTGAGGTACTAGGGCATCAGTCCCACAGACATACCTCTTGGTCATCCCTTACCCAGTAATCAAAGGATGTTCTTCTATTCATATGCTGCAGTATTCATCACATTTGGGAGTAGTCCACCTCCGGTTGCAGACTATTCTCATGTGATGAATACTGCAGCATATAGAAGAGAGGACATCTATGGCTACGGTAAGATTTTACACAACTATTCTTTTTAGTTATATTTGTGTGTGTGTGTATATATATATATATATATATATATATATATATATATATATATATATATATATATATATATATACACACACACACACACACACAGGAATGAGCACTTTCGGAACCAAGCCCTCCTTCATATACAAAACTCAAATGAAACTGCAGTTTTCATATAGCTTTTCAGTTAACATTCAGTACTGCACCCTCCTTTTCTTTAGTGCAGGTCCTAAAGGTATAACCCCATTTAAACCTGGGGTTTTGTATGCTGCTAACTCAATGATCCATTTAGTTTTATTCAACTCTTGTCTCATTAATCAAATCACCTTCCTTTTTGTTTTTATGTACACATTGCATAACCATAAACTTAAACTTATGATTTTCATAGAAATGTGCTGGAAAAGTACATTATGTTCATGTTTTAATCTTAGAGGAAAAATGGTTCAAAAATCTGTTTTTCGGCATGGTTAGTTTTTCCTACATAGAATGAGCTGCAGTCCTGCCAGCCAGCCAGGTAAACAACATTCTTTGTTCTACAATCTGCATACAAATCAAAACAATATTGTTTTCTGATACAGGGTGTACAGAGGATTCTAACGCCACAATGTACTTGTATGCTTTGCAATTTCTGCACTTTCGTGTACCTGCACGTTGTGTAAAATTGTGCCTACTTTTTTCTGTCTTCCCTTCATGACATAATATATCCTTCAGATTTTTATTTCTTCTAATGCCAAAAACTGTTTTTTCTCCCACTGCCTTGGCTATTTTTTCATCTGTCAGCAAAACATTCCAATTCTGTTTTATTATATCACATGTTCCCTGTATGTTATTACTATATGTTAACATTAGACTCACATTATCCATCTGTGATGCTGTAGACTGAACAGGTATTCCATCCTGTTGTCTGTGGGAGAACCAAGGTCTAGCCCTATTACTTCTGTATTGTATACTCTTAGTAATAGCATCTTTAACTCTGATGTTCTTTGTGTTTCACTCTTGCAGCCATTACATTTGGGTAATCTGCTGGCAGGTTACCCTCAGTCAGCCTGATTAACAAAGTCTTGGGTCCTGCATCAGTTACTGTCCCTTCTTCCATGATGTCACGTCGTCAGGGGTATAAAACATGCAGCTGACGCCATTACATCAGTCTTTCTTGCGTGGTGCCAGAAGCAGTTCGCAAATGCCGGTCGGCCAACTCCTGAAATTTTCATTTTCGAGTTTCAGAACCAAAGTCTTCAACTAAAAAGCTAAGTACCCCATTGGGGAAACTTTTTCTTGCTCCTTACCAATGTCAGTAAAAGTTAATAATTGCATTACTTGTGGGAAGCAAATACCTCATAAGGATTTTCTTTTGTACTGTATTCCTTGCCTAGGCCCTGACCACAACATGCCTTGCTGTCAGTTTTGTGCTAAATTTAATTAATGCACTATTAAATGTCGGTATATTTTTGCTTCTAAATGTTTTGGCTCATGATTTAATTATCCAGAAATGTCATCGGTTAGCAATCCGACTACCAGAATACCGAAAAAATGTAAAGAAAAAGACAGAGACAGGCTGTCGTGGTCCAAAACTGATGACGATGCTTCTCCTAAGCCAGTCGCTTGTTCGCCGGTACTCACTGAGGTGCTTTCGCAGCCCCTGATACCCGCTACTTCTGATTCGCAGGCCTCTACTGTGACCCATTCAGAGTCCGGTATGCCACGAGATGCTTCAATTATGGAACCCGTGGATGTCTCTACCTTAGATGCGTCCGGAGCTGCTGTGCAGGCACCGGCTTCTGAGGGTGTTTTCAGGCCTACAGATTTGTAAATTAGACCGCCATCTTCAAAACTAAGGCCAAAATCAAAATCTAGGTCTAAAAAAATGATGCCTGGGCCACATGTACAGGCCCCTATGCCTAAAAAACAGATGATCAAAATGGCTGAAGTTTTAATTACTCTGATCAGGGGTAGCCAACCCCCCCCCTTCTAAGAGGCATAGGCAAGACATTGATTATGAATCTTCTGAACAGGATTCTGATGTTCTTCATCTCACATTGCTGCAGTCATAACCTGTGGGTAGTCCGCTGTCCTCGGTCGGCCCGAATAACAAAGTGTTAGGCTGGCGTCGGTCATGGTCACTCAGATCTGACGTCAGTACGCCGTGGTATTAAAGCGCATGACCGACGTCATATCCTCAGTCTTTCTTGCCGCATGGTCCGAAGCAGAAGCAGCATTTGCAAGTGCCGTTCGGCGTTCTGAAATTTTCGTATTCTGAGTTTCAGGCCGAAAACCAAGTTGGGCTAAGTACCCCGTTGGGGAATATTTTTGTCTTTTCTTGCCTCAGTTAAATCCGGATGTCAGAAAAAGTGAATAATTGTATTTCTTGTGGGAAACAGATACCTCATAGGGATTACCACTCTCTCTGTATTCCTTGTTTGGGGCCTGAGCACGACGTAGTCGGGTGTCGCTTTTTTTCCTAGATTTAATAAGCGCACCATTAAACGTAGGTTAGATTGCGCTAGGCTTGTCTTCGGTAAGCGGTGTAATTACAATATGCCGTCGGATCCTCAGACGCCCGCTACCGCTAAGAAGCGCAAGGAAAAATCATTAAACTCCAAGCAGGATGAGTCGTCCGTTTCGGATGCCGGTTCTTTAGAAACTACGGTGGAATCTGTGGATCCAGCCGAGGTTTCAGCTGAGTCTCAGGGGGAGCCATTAATTTTGCAAGATGTGGCCTCTCAGGAGTCGGGTCAGGCTGAGGGGGCCTCTCAGGTTGCTGTACTCCCTTCTTTGCATAAGGTGGTTAGGCCTTCCCCTTCTGTCTCTAAGGTACCTTCCAAGGTCAGGCCTGGTTTGTTTTCCTCTGGTGTCAGTCCTAGTTCTGCAGGTTCTGTACCTAAAAAACACATGCTAAAAATGGCAGAAGATTTGATTACCTTAATCAGAGGTTCTATGCCCCCTCCAGATAAGAGGCCTAGGGTGGAGCCAGAGGTGGAATGTTTGGAACATTCTTCAGATTACTCAGAGTCTTCGGCTGAAGACATTCAGGATTTTCCTCCTTATTCTGATTCAGACGCAGAGGATTCTAGTCCTTCTGCTTCTCCTCCAGAGGATTTTTCTTTTTCAGAAACCCTGCATTCTATGAGGGAGTATTTTAAATGGGAAGGTCAGGATTTCTCAGTTCCCGAAAAGAGGCTTAGGGAATTTTGTTTTTACCACAACATAGGCCCTTGGCTATACCTCCTGTTTTGGATGTTGTTCAGGATGTTTTCTCTGAGGCTTCCCTTAATCCAGACTCTTTGCCTCCTGCTCCGGTTAAACCAGACAGGTATTACAGAGTGCCAGAGGCTCATAAATATTTGTATAAGAGCCCAAGGGCTGACCCAGAAACTATTAGCCAGGGACCTAAGGGTGTCAGGGCTTCTGTTGTAAAGAATCCAGTTCCTATGGATAAAGATTCTAGAGCTTTGGATAGGTGGGGTAAAAAAGTGTATACCTCTTCCACTCTAGCAATGAGGGCTTTGAATTGCCAGTTTCATATGCTGAAGTACCAGAATTTTCTCCTTACTCAGTTAAAGTCTAAGGTAGATGCTTTGGCAGAGGGCATAGAGTGTAAGGAATTACAGGATTTGGTTCATGCCTCTGATCAGGTGGGTAAGCATTCTTTGCAGTGTGGTTTCGATGCTTTACAGGCTTCTTCCAGGGTGGCTGCCACTGGATCTGTTATTCGTAGGCACGCCTGGCTTAAGGATCAGAACTTGTCAGAGCATGTTAAAGCTCGAATTTTGGATGCTCCTCTTCAGTCTGAAGTTTTGTTTGGTTCTCCTGTGGAGTCAAGTCTTGAAGAAAATGGAAGACAAAGCTAAGTCTATGCAGACTGTTAAGGATTTTTTGCAGGTGCAGCCCCCTAAGTTTAGCAGAAATTGGCCTACTAAGGGATGGGCTTACCCTTCTTCTGATTTACAGTCTAGGGGCAGATCTAGACGTGGTAGGGGCAGAGCTCAGGGTTCTTTCAGGCCTAGAACGTGGAGTTCCCCTGCACACTCTACAGGTGAGGGCAGGGGCCAGTCCTTTCGTAAACAGACCCAATGACCTGCATCTTCAGCTGCCAGATCCTTCCTGTCTGGCAGCTCCTCTGGGAGGAAAGTTGGCACTTTTCAGGCAAAATTGGCTTTTAGTCACCCAGGACAAATGGGTGTTGGACATTATAGACCGAGGCTACAAGTTTTATTTCCACACATTGCCTCCTTTCAAAGGCATGCCAGACGTTCCTCCTCAGCAAAGGGTGGAGGCTCACAAACAGATTTCTTTACTTCTTCAAATGGGGGCTATACAGCAGGTCCCTCTGTCAGAAGTGGGCCTAGGATTTTATTCTCGCCTGTTTCTTGTACCAAAGAAAGGAAACACTTGGAGGCCAATTTTGGATTTATCTATCCTCAACACATACCTGGACATTCCAAAATTCAAAATGTTGACTTTGCAACAACTTCTGCCTCTGTTGGGCAAAGATCACTGGATGGTAACTCTGGATCTCAGAGGCTTATCTTCATATTCCTATCAGGCCCAGTTGCAGGAGATTCCTGCGTTTTCGGACTGGAACTTTACATTATCAGTTCTCTGCATTGCCCTTTGGCTTATCTACTGTGCCCAGGGTGTTCACAAAGGTTCTGGCTCCGGTGATAGCCTTCTTAAGGTTAAGAGGAGTACAAATTTATCCTTATTTGGACGATTGCCTGATTCTTGCTCAAGACAAAGACAAGCTACTTCACCATCTACAGTATGTTATGGCAGTGTTAAGGTGCCTAGGGTATTCTGTGAACGAAACAAAGTCCAGTCTAGTACCCTCTCAGGAAATGTGCTTTCTGGGTGTGAGACTGAATACAGCCTCTCAGATGGCATTTTTGACCCCGGACAAGCAAAGAAATCTTACACTTTACTTCCAACAATTGTCTCTACGGTCCAGGCTGACTGCAAGGACAGTCCTTCAAGCCTTGGGGTTCATGGCATCTTGTATTCTGGTGCTTCCCAATGCCAAACTGCATATGAGGAAGCTACAATGATATCTCAAAAGTGTATGGACTCAACACTGCCACGATTTGGACACTGTCATTCAGATAATACCTTGCATTCAAAAGGAATTTTTGTGGTGGGCTCAGGAATGTCACCTAAACAAGGGACTCTCTGTGACCCGACCAGAGGCGAGTCAGATCTTAACGACAGATGCCTCAGACAAGGCTTGGGGAGCACACCTCAATGGAAAATGGGTTCAAGATACGTGGCCTGCCAGACTTCAACATTTGCATATCAACTTGAAGGAGATGTTAGCAGTCCAATTTGCATTGATGGCTTTCAAGGATCTACTTCACCCAGGACAAGTGTTGATTCAAACAGACAACACAACTGTCATGTGGTACATCAACAAGCAAGGGGGAACCCATTCGTACCCTCTTTGCAGGCACGCTATGATTTTGTGGGAGACTGCTCTCAGTTTGCACCTCACTCTTCAGGCAAGGTTTCTGCCAGGAGCACAGAACTCCTTAGCGGATGTTTTGAGCAGACAAATGGTGGATCCCCACGAGTGGAAGTTGGATCCTCATGTATTTCGACAGTTGACAGTGATTTGGGGGACTCCAGACATAGATCTGATGTCCTTCATGGATGCATCTGCAGTCATAACAACTGGGTTGTCCTGTCGTCAGGCAGCCCTTCAGTCGGCCGGATTCCAAAGTCCGGGTCCGGCTTCGGCTGATGTCGCACTTCACCCGACGTCATCTCTGTTGGTCTTCGGGTATAAAAGCATCAGCCGACGCCATTTTCTTCAGTCTTTCTTGCCGCGTGGCGCCCGAAGCAGAAGCTGTTCGCAAGTGCCGGTCGGTCGGATCCAGAGATTACTTCTACCGAATACTACTAAGACTTCTAAAGCTAAGTACCCGTTGGGGACTCTTTCTTGCCTCAGCCGATGTCAGAAAAGTTAATAATTGTTTAACCTGTGGGAAACAAATACCTCATAAAGATTTCCACTCTTACTGCCTGCCTTGCTTAGGCCCAGCCCACGACGTAGCAGCCTGTTCGTCCTGTGCTTTTCAACCGACAACGCTTAGACGCCGGTCGGAGTTTGCAGAACAGTTTTTCGGTTCTGATTTTGCGTACATTATGCCGCCGGATCCTCCGACTACGCATTCTGCCAAAAACGAAAGAAAAGACCGACACTCGCGGTCCGCGGTTTCGCCGAAACCATGGTTAAGCAAACATGAGTGTCTCGGTTTCGCGAAACCGAGAAAACTGATCAAAATACAGCTGAATCTATCTCTACAACTGAGGTCCCTGCTAACACTCTTGAATCGGCCTCAGAAATTTTACCCACTACGGTGCTTACCACTGACTTATCAGACACCATTCCCTTGGATGTCTCTACCCCAGCACGTGGTGCTGCTAGGCCTCCAGCAGCCATGTCCATTAAGGCCTTCGCCAGGGCTAAAGCAGCCAAGACTACTAAAACAGTGCCTGTTAAACCCCTCAACCAGGCCCTCTTCCAGTTCTCAAATGCTTACTTTGGCAGAAGATTTAATTTCATTAATTAGAGGATCTCAATCTCACCCAGACAGGGCCTCTCAGCCCCAGAGAAGAGACCTAGGGCAGAGCCCCATGAGCCAGTGTCCTCTGATGATTCTGCTGATGAATCAGACATAACTGACCAGCCAGAGGCTCCTTTCTCCAATTTTGAAGATTCTGATGCTGAAGAATCCATTCCAGCTGCTTCCCACCAGAAGAATTCTCCTTTGGGGAAACCTTGCATGCCATGCGAGAACAGTTCCAATGGCAGCAACAGGATTTTTCAGACTCCAGGAAAAGACTTAGGACCTTTTGCACCTTCCACAGCACAGGCCCTTAGCTATACCTCCTGTTCTCTCTGTGGTGGATGATGCTTTCAATGATGTCTGCTCCGCTCCAGATTCTTTACCCCAGCCCCTGCCAAACCAGACAGATTTTACAGGGTGCCAGATACTCATCACCACCTTTACAAGGCCCCTCTTGCAGACCCAAACTATTTCCCAGGGTCCCAAGGCAGTAGCCACGACCATAGCTAAAAACCCTGTTCCTTCTGAAAGGGAAGCAAGGTCATTAGACAGATGGGGTAAAAGGTTTACACTTCAGCCACTCTCTCAGCTAGAGCTTTAAACTGTCAGTTTCACATGATACAATACCAAGAGTTTATGCTTGATCAGTTAACTAAAAAGCTAACCACTGATGAATCTCTTGATAAGAAATATGTATTAGAAATGGTAAATAACATACAGCAAGTTAGTAACCATTCTTTAAAATGTGGCTATGATGCACTGGAGGCTTCATTTAGATCAGCCATGACTGGCACTGTAATTAGAAGGCATGCATGGCTAAAGGAGCAAGCTTTACCGGATCATGTTAAATCTAAATTGCTAGATGCTCCTATGGATAAAACAAGTTTGTTTGGTACACCTGCCCAGTAGGTTATGAAGAAAATGGAAGAAAAGGCAAAATCAGTCCAGACAGTTAAAGATTTCTTGCAGGTTCAACCCCCAAGGTTTAGCAGGAACTGGCCTGCCAAAAATTGGTCCTTTCCTGACTCCACAAGACCTCAAAGGGCAGGAATAGACGTTCCAGAGGCAGAAACCAATCCAGAGGAGGTGCCTACAGAGGACGACAGTGGCAAGGTAACAACAGAGGCACAGACTCAACACCTGCCACTACATCAACACAGCCACAGTGACTTAATCCTAAACCCACCTACCAGGGAACAAATAGCAGCTCCTCTGGGCGGAAAGCTAACCTTATTTTCAAAAAACTGGCACCACATAACAAAGGACAAGTGGATTTTACGAACCATAGATCAAGGTTACCGGTTCCACTTCCACACTTTACCAGACAAAAGAGGAATGCCAAATCTACCTCCAAATCAAAAGACAGAGGCTCTACAACAGATAATGGAGTTAGCAAACATGAGAGCTGTGGAGAAAGTGCCAACAGCAGAGCAAGGAAAGGGGTTCTACTCCAGACTATTCCTAGTTCCAAGAAAGGAAAAAAGTTGGAGACCAATTCTAGACCTGTCCACCCTGAATACTTACATCATTGTCCCAAAATTCAAAATGCTGACCCTACAGCAACTTCTTCCCATGCTGGGCAAGAAGTGTTGGCTGGTAACTCTAGATCTCAAGGAGGCATACCTGCACGTCCCCATTCGACCAATCTGCAGAAGATACCTCAGATTTCTTGCAGGATCAGAGCACTATCAATTCTCAGCATTGCCCTTTGGCTTATCTACTGCCACCAGTGTATTCACAAAATGCCTGGCATCAGTAATCGCCCATTGCAGACTACAGGAATTCAAATTTATCCATACCTGGACGACTGCCTGATACAAGGAGACAACAAAAGCAAGCTGACAACAGATTTACAAAGGGTCATTTACTTGCTTCAAGCACTGGGATACACAGTCAATTTACAAAAGTCAAGACTGATACCATCCCAGACAAGGACTTTCCTGGGAGCGGAATTGGACACAGTAAGACAAATGGCATTCCTAACTACAGAAAAACAAAAGAACTCCTCTTTACTTCTTGGCACTAACAAAACTGAACAAGTTAACAGCAAGAAAGGTACTGCAGGCCTTGGGTTTCATGGCATCATGCATAATCTTGGTTCCATTTGCCAGACTACATATGAGAAAACTACAGTGGTACCTAAAGAATTTATGGTCCCAACACAGACACAGCCTAGAAACGGAAATCCCACTAATACCATGCTTAAAACAGGAGTTCCTATGGTGGGCTCAGGCATGCCAGTCAAACCCAGGCCTGCCCTTTCGCAAGGGTCAAGCAAGCCAGACCATCACAACAGATGCTTCAGACCTAGGATGGGGGGCGCATATGCTGGACAAATGCGTACAAGGATTGTGGACACAGGACCAACTTCACCTGCACATCAACCTAAAAGAAATGCTGGCAGTAAAACTGGCAATCCAAAAGTTCAGACCATTTCTCAAGGAGGACCACTTGATGATAAGGACAGACAACACCACAGTCATGTGGTACATCAACAAACAGGGAGGCACTCATTCTTACCCCCTATGCAGAATGACTTTGGAGCTGTGGACCTTGGCACTCAGCTACAACATCCAGTTACAGGCAAAATTTGTGCCAGGAAAAGAAAACTCTCTAGCAGATATGTTAAGCAGGACCACATCGGATGCCCACGAATGGCAGCTGCACCCGGATATCTTCAAGACCATCTCGAAGAAATGGGGAATGCCTCAGATAGATCTATTCGCATCACCTCTCAATCACCAGCTCAAAAAAATTCTGCACAAGGACATTCCACCCACTAGCATGGAAAGTGGACTCGCTCTCCTTCAGCTGGAAAGGCCTAACAGCATATGCATTCCCACCTCTTCCCTTGATACACAAAGTACTACTAAAAATCAAGGAGGAACGTCCAAGGATAATCCTGATAGCTCCAAACTGGCCAAGACAGCATTGGTACCCACTGCTGAGGAGCATGTCTCGGAACAATATGTGGCCAATACCCCTGATGCCTTTGATGCTAACTCAGAACAACTTCAGCACCATGCATCCAAACCTAAAAACGCTGCAACTGACTGCATGGAACATCACATAGCAGCTGCTAATACAGAACTTTCACAAAGAGTTAAAGACATTATTCTTGAAGCACGCAGGCCTTCAACTAGAAGGAATTATGCTGGGAAATGGAAAAGGTTTGTCATTTGGAGTTCTGAAAGAGGAAAAGATGTATCAAACATAGATATGCCTAACATTCTGGAGTATCTGGCCGAACTACTTCATTCAGGCCTGTCCTACTCCTCCATCAAGATTCATGCATCAGCTATTTCAGCAGAATACAGCTTTGATCCACCTGTTTTTCACACCCTTTGCTCAGGCAGTTCCTCAGAGGAATCAAGAATGTAAAACCTCCAAGGAAACCACCATTGCCAGCTTGGGACTTGAACTTTGTGCTAGAAAAATTGACACTATCACCTTTTGAACCAGCAGCAACAGCAGACCTACAACACCTGTCATGGAAAACTGCTTTCCTACTGGCAATTACTTCAGCAAGGAGGGTTTCAGAACTACAGGCCTTAATGGCAGTGCAACCCTTTCTAATCTTCCACCAAGATAGAGTGTCCATGAGGACTAATCCTACATTTATGCCTAAGGTGGTATCCAGAGTGTCTTTAAACCAGGCAATCCACCTACCTACCTTCTTTCCCAACCCACAAAACAGAGGGGAAAGAATACTGCATACCTTGGATGTACATAGACAGCTACGCTACTACTTGGACAGAACAAAAATAGCAGAAAGACTGACCAACTTTTCGTAGCCTATGCAACAGGAAGGGAAGGAAAAGCTATTTCCAAACAGACAATCTCCAAATGGATAGGAAATTGCATACGATTCTGTTACTCCTTCCATGGAAAGCCAATTCCACAGAACATAAGACCTCATTCTACAAGGGCAACAGCCACTACCACAGCCTTCTTACGAGGAGTGGCTACCAAAGACATTATTGAGGCGGCTACTTGGACCTCCGTGCATACATTTGCCAAGCATTATAATTTACCTCTATATTCCAGATCCCGAGCAGGGTTTGCCACTGCTGTTCTGCAAGGGATCCTAAACACACCATAATCTACTTTTATCCTCCTCCCTAGTTGGCTATGGTATTCTACCCAGTTGTTATGACTGCAGATGCATCCATGAAGGACATAGTACAGTTTTGTACCTACCATAAATGTAGATGTCCGAATTGGATAGCATCTGCAGTCAGGATTACCCTCCCTCCTTCCCTCTGTGGTACTCCTAGGGTGTTTACCCTTCTAATAGCTAGCTAGTGGGGGGATTTCTTTCATGGTGTATTTGTTTGTATTTATGTACATACATGCTTATTTTTGTGTTTACCTCTATCTTTTGGAAACATTGGCATCTATCCAAAATTTTTAGCCTTCTATAGGGCTTCTGGCATCTGGGGCAAGAAACACTGAAGAAAATGGCGTCGGCTGATGCTTTTATACCCGAAGACCAACAGAGATGACGTCGGGTGAAGTGCGACATCAGCCGAAGCCGGACCCGGACTTTGGAATCCGGCCGACTGAAGGGCTGCCTGACGACAGGACAACCCAGTGGTTATGACTGCAGATGCTATCCAATTCGGACATCTACATTTATGGTAGGTACAAAACTGTACTTTCGCTTCTCCACTAAATTTCCAGTTGCCAAAGTTTTGCACAAAGATGTTTCATCCAAAAGCTTGAAAAGTGGATGCTCTATCATTCAGTTGGAACAATCTTCACGTCTATGCCTTTCCTCCTCTGCCTCTCCTTCCCAAGGTGCTCTTGAAGGTCAGACAGGACAAGCCCTCCATGATTCTAATAGCTCCGGATTGGCCACGGCAGCACTGGTACCCTCTGCTGAGGAGTTTAGTACGGGAGCCTCCTTGGCCTTTGCCATCAATTCCACACCTTTTGTCCCAGGCAGGCAATCATTTCCTCAATGTCAGGATACAGTCCCTGCATCTGACAGCCTGGCATATTCTGTTCTAGAACCTGGAGGGTCGCAGCTTCCTCAACAAGTTTTGAATGTCATTTTGGAGGCCAGAAGGCCTAGTACAAGGAAAGTTTATGCTGATAAATGGAGATTTTTTATTTGGAGCAAAGCAAAGAGCTTTGATGTTTCAGGGCCTAATTTGAGTGTTTCACTTAAGTATCTTACAGAATTATTAGACAAGGGTTTGTCTTTCTCCTCTGTAAAAGTTCATGCTGCAGCCATTTCTGCTCACTATGACTGTGACCCACCATTATTCTCTCATCCTTTGTTTAAGCAATTTCTTAGAGGGGCAAAGAACATAAGACCCCCGCATAGAGCTCCTACTCCTTCCTGGGATCTCAATTTTGTGTTGGAAAAACTCACTTTACCTCCTTTTGAACCTGCAGCTACATCTGAGTTGAAGTTTTTGTCTTGGAAGACTGCTTTTTTGTTGGCCATTACGTCTGCTAGAAGGGTATCTGAATTACAGGCTCTAATGGCAGTTGAACCCTTCCTGATTTTTCATAAGGATAGGGTATCCCTGCGTACTAACCCTACTTTTATGCCTAAAGTGGTTTCAAATGTGGCCTTGAACCAATCTATTCATTTGCCTACATTTTATGCTGATCCCCAAAATAAAGGGGAGAAAATTTTGCACTCTTTGGATATTCACAGGCAGTTGCGTTATTATTTGAGCAGAACTAAAGGGTTCAGACAGTCTCAACAGTTGTTTGTTTCTTTTGCTTTGGGCTCTCAGGGGAAACCTGTTTCAAAACAAACTATTTCTAAGTGGATTGGCCATTGCATTGCTTTTGTTATTCTCATCATGGTAAGGAGATTCCGGCTGGAATCAGACCTCATTCCACTAGGGCTACTGCCACTTCTACTGCTTTTTAAGGGGTGTAGCTACTAAAGATATTTTGGAGGCAGCTACTTGGAGTTCAGTGCACACTTTTTCTAAACATTACCATCTCCCTCTTTATTCCAAATCTAGGGCTGGGTTTGCCACTGCAGTTTTACAGGGCATGTTAGCAGCTCCCAATGCTTTATGATTTTGCCAACCTCCCTTTACCTTTGCTTTGGGATTCTACCCACAGGTTATGACTGCAGCAATGTGAGATGAAGAACATAGTACAGTTTTGTACCTACCATAAATGTAGATGTTCGAAGATCCACATTGCTGCAGTCCAATTTACCCTCCCTCCTTCCCCTCTGTAGTTTGGAGTGGTTGTGTGGTTTGGGTTGTAAATATTGTTTGTACATGGGTTTTGGAGGTTTTCTGTTTTTGGCTATGGCCTTTCTTTTTAGGGCCTTCTGACATCTGGGGCAAGAAAGACTGAGGATATGACATCGGTCATGCGTTTTAATACCACGGCGTACTGACGTCAGATCTGAGTGACCATGACCGACACCAGCCTAACACTTTGGTATTCGGGCCGACCGAGGACAGCGGACTACCCACAGGTTATGACTGCAGCAATGTGGATCTTCGAACATCTACATTTATGGTAGGTACAAAACTGTACTTTTCTTCTGACGCTTCTAATGAACAGGATTTGTCTATTCAAACTTATGAGGACTCTGATGCAGTAGATTCCATTCCTTCTGTTTCTCCCCCTGAGGATTTTTCTTTTGGGGAAACTTTACACACATTTCCACTGGGAAAGTCAGGATTTCTCTGAATCTAAAAAGAGACTTGGGGATTTTCTTCTTCTTCTTCAGCATAGGCCTTTGGCTATACCTCCTGTTTTAGACATTGTTGTTGAAGTGTGTTTCAGAATCTAGTATGGCTCCTGATTCTCTGCCTCTGGCTCCTTGTAAGCCAGACAGATACTACAGGGTTCCTGACTCCCACAAATTCCTTTTCAAAAATCCTATTGCAGATCCTGAAACCATTTCTCAGGGACCCAAGGGCATTAAGGCCTCTGCTGCTAAAAATCCTACCCTTTCTGATAGAGATTTCAGGGCGCTGGATAGATGGGGTAAGAAGGTTTACACTTCTGCAACCTTGGCAATCATGGCTTTAAACTGTCAATTTCATATGCTTAAATATCAGTAGCATATCATGGGACTGCTTAAACAGAAATTGATAATTTGACTGTGTGGAAAATAAGGATTTACAGGATTTATTGCATTCAGCTGAACAAGTTGGAAAACATACTTTGCAATGTGGTTTTGATTCTTTGGAGGCTTCTTGCAGGGCTGCTGTAACTGGGTCTGTGTTAAGAAGGCATGCTTGGCTCAAAGAGCAAACTTTGCCTGATCATGTTAAAGCAAAATTGTTGGATGCTCCTTTACAACAGGACCGTCTCTTTGGTAATAAGGTTGAAGAAGTTTTAAAAAAGATGGAAGATAAAGCTAAATCTATGCAAACTGTGAAAGATTTCTTACAAGTGCAACCTCCATGATTTAGTTGGCACTGGCCTGCTAAGAGCTGGTTTCCAGTTCCTTCAAGAGCCACTCAAGTCAAACCCAGACATTCCAAAGGATCCAGGTTTCAGTCACAAGGGACTTTTAGAACAAAACAATGGGGTGTCTCCTCCAAATCTGGAAACAACAAGGCACCTCCCTATGGGGGTAAGCAGTCTCAATGACTTCCCTTTACACTTACCAAGCACTTACCTTTTGGCCGCCCCTTTGGGGGGAAAACTGGCACTTCATGCAAGAAACTGGCAACTTATAACCCAGGACAAATGGGTTCTAAATATAGTATCCCAGGGATACAGATTTCATTTCCACATGTTGCCAATCCGAAACGGATGGCCAGACCTGCCCCCAAAACAGTGGGTAGAGGCCCAGAAACAAGTACTGTCCCTCATGAATATGGGGGCTATTCAACCGGTATCAGAAGAGGAAAAGGGACAAGGTTTCTATTCAAGACTTTTCCTGGTACCCAGAAAAGACAAATCATGGTGTCCAGTTCTGGACTTACCTACTCTAAACACATTTCTGGACATTCCAAAATTTAAGATGCTAATTCTTCAACATTTACTTCCTATGCTATGCAAAGATGCCTGCTTGGTAACTCTAGGCTTAAAATTACCTGCATGTGCCAATCAGGGAATCTTGCAGAAGATACCTCCGCTTCAAAGCAGGCTACTTGCATTACCAGTTCTCTGCACTGCCCTTTGGCTTATCTACTGCACCCAGGGTCTTCACAAAATGCCTGGCTCCAGTAATTGCATTTTGCAGACAAAGAAATATTCAAATGTATCCATATCTGGATGATTGTCTAATTCAGGCAGAAAACAAGGACATTCTGCTAAAACATCTGGTGTTTGTAAAAAGGGTTCTAACTTGTCTAGGGTACACTACAAATGAAAAGAAATCACAACTGGTACCCTCTCAAGAAATTACATTCCTGGGTGCAAGCTTGAATACAACAGCCCTGATGCCTTACCTTACGCCAGAAAAGCAACTTCATTTGGTAACTTGCTTCAAACAGGTGGCCACAAAAACCCTGCTATCTGCAAGACAAATTCTGCAGGCCTTGAGGTTCATGGTCTCCTGCATTCTTCTAATTCCATATGCAAGACTGCATATGAGTAAACTTCAATGGTACTTAAGTTTATGGAGTCAACACAGTCACAGTCTGGAAAAAATGATTCCTATCATACCTTGTCTGCAACTAGAGTTCCTATGGTGGGCAGAGGCCTGCCACCAAAACAAGGGACTGCCATTCACTCCACCCCCTGCCACCCAAACTCTACAGATGCATCAGACTATGCTTGGGGGGCTCATCTGGCAGGGAAGTGCATTCAGGGAAAATGGAGCCCAAATCAAATGCACCTTCATATCAACTAAAAAGAGATGCTAGCTGTACAGAATGCACTGACAGCCTTCAAGGACTACCTTCATCCAGGACAATTAATGATAAAGACAGACACCACCACAGTTATGTGGTACATAAACAAGCAAGGGGGTACACACTCCTACCCCCTTTGCAGACTAGCCATGGCATTGTGGAACACGGCCTTGACCTATCAAATACAGCTACAGGCTCAATTCCTGCCAGGAAAGCTGAATACTCTGGCAGACGAACTCAGCAGAAATCTCATGGACCCACATGATTGGAAACTGGAACCACGGACTATCAACAAGTTGACACACAAATGGGGGAGTCCACACATAGATCTTTTTGCCTCATCCCAGAACTATCAGTTGGACAAATTCTGCTCAAGAATTCATCACAACAAAGCCTTGAAAGTGGATGCTCTATCATTCAACTGGAAAAACCTATCAGTTTATGCCTTTCCCCCTCTGCCTCTGCTCTCCAAACTTCTACTAAAAGTTAGAGGACAAACCAAAAATGATTTTGATTGCTCCAGACTGGTGTCGCCAACACTGGTACCCACTCCTGCACAATGTGTCACACCTTCCACCGTGGCACCTGCCTCAGACACCTTACTGTCTCAGCAGAACAACCAAATTCTGCACACTCTGCTCCAAACTTTGACTCTTGCAGTGTGGCTAATCACCTAAATTCACCCTTAGCATCCCTCAGCAAACCAGTGATGGTTGTCATTTTAGAGGCAAGAAGGCCTAGTACTAGAAAATCATATGCTGACAAATGGAAAAGATTTTGTGCCTGGAATCGATCACAAGGGATAAGGACAGCATTGTCCAATATTACTCAGATTTTATAATACTTAACTGAGATGCTTCACAAGGGCCTGTCCTTTTCTTCCATAAAAATCCATGCCTCAGCCATTTCAGCTCATTACAACACGGAGCCTCCCCTATTCTCTCATCCTCTGCTTAAGCAGTATCTCAGAGAGGCCAAAAACGTAAGACCACCCAGGAGAAACCCAACTCCTGCCTGGAACCTCAACTTTGTTTTGGAAAAACTTACTCTTCCTCCTTTCGAGCCAGCTGCTACTGCAGACTTAAAATTTCTCTCTTGGAAAACAGCTTTCCTTTTAGCAGTCACTTCAGCTAGAAGGGTTTCCTAATTACAGGCTCTTATGGCAGTGGAGCCTTTCATTATTTTTCATGTGGACAGGGTGTCTCTCAGGACCAACCCTTCCTTCATGCCTAAGGTGGTATCCAGTGTGGCTCTTAATCAAACCATTCATTTGCCAACTTTCTTTCCCAATCCACAGAACAAGGGGGAGCGGATTCTGCATTCATTGGATGTGCACAGCTTAGATTTTTACTTAAACAGGACAAAATCTCTAAGAAAATCTGATCAACTACTGGTGGCATTTGCTGCAGGGGCAGAGGGAAAGGCTATTTCAAAGCAGACTATTTCCAAATGGATAAGCCATTGTATTCATTTCTGCTATATGAACCATGGTAAAACTATCCCCCAGGGGATCAGATCTCATTCCACCAGGGCTGCATCTACTTCTACATCCTTTCTCAGAGGTGTTCCTACCAGAGACATTCTAGAAGCTGCTACCTGGAGCTCAGTTCATACATTCACCAAACTCACTTACCTTTCTTCCCTAAATCCAGAGCTGGCTTTACCACTGCTGTCCTGCAGGGCCTTATAGCTGGTCCTAATGCTGTATAATTCCATCCTACCATCCATAGCTTTGGGAATCTACCCAAATGTAATGACTGCAACAGTGAAACATGAAGAACATAGTACAGTTGTGTACACTTACCATAAATGTAGATGTTAGAGTGTATTCACTGTTGCAGTCCTGTTTACTCTCCCTCCAACCGCCTGTTTTTTCTCTCTCTCTATACTTATATTTTCCTTTACTATGCTTAAAAGCCTTTTTGGTGTATTTGCTTTAGTTTGGAGATATATATATTTTTGTGTTTTTAATTATTTAAATATTTGGCTCCCCATTTGAGGGGCACCTGACATCTGGGGCAAGAAAAACTGATGTAATGACAGTTGCATGATGTTCTTCGTGTTTCACTGTTGCAGTCATAACTGTAGGGTACCGAGATCAGCCAGAATATCAGTCTGGGACCGGCGTCTGCTATATCAGCAAGTACCCTGATGTCAGAACGCACGGGTATAAAGCTGACAGCCGACGCCATCTTCTCCAGTCTTTCTTGCCGTGCGGTGCAAAGCAGTTCGCTAGTTGTTGGTTGGTGTTTTCAAGACGTGGTGTAATTGTCGTCGGTCCGAAGTTTTCTACTTCTCTTCTCAAAGCTAAGTACCCCGTTGGGGAAACCTTTTTCTTGCTCCTCCGATGTCAGAAAAAGTTAATTGTGTATCGTGTGGAAAACAAATACCTCATAAAGATTTCCACTCTTACTGTCTACCTTGCTTAGGCCCTGACCACGATGTTTCTTGCTGTCGGTTCTGTGCCAGGATTAATTCTCGCACTATCAAGCGTAGGTACGATTGGGCCTTGAATTACTTCGGTAGACGATTTAATTATAGGATGTCGTCGGATACTTTACCGACTACCGGAATACAGAAGAAATGCAAAGACAAGGACAGGCCTCCGAGGTCCAAACAGGATACTTTGCAGCCGGAGCCAGCTTCGGGTTTGGCAGTCGTCAGTGAGGTGCTTTTGCAGCCCCTGTCGTCCGCCACTTCAGAACCAATGGCCGACATGGACTCCCATGGGGAGCCATCTAGGCCTACTAATTTGTCTGCTGCAGGACCTTCGGACGCCACTCCTTCAGATGGGTCCGGAACTGCTGTGCAGCTACCGGCTTCTGAGGGGTCTTCAGGCCTTCACATATTACTATTTCCACAAAGACAAAGGCTAAGTCAAAGACTCCTGTTAAACCCAGACTTTCTGCTCAAGCTTCTTCGGATTCAGCTCCTAAGACTCAGAAGCAATTACTACAGATGGTTGAGGATTTATTAACTATGATTAGGGGCTCTCACCCTCCTCCTGAGAAAAGGCCTAGACAGGATATCCCTTATGATTCCTCTGATCAGGCTTCAGTATCTTCCTCTGATCAGGATTATTCTTTTCCTCCTTATGAGGATTCGGATGCAGAGGATTCTGTTCCCTCTGCCTCTCCCCCTGAAGATTTCTCTTTTGGGGAAACCTTGCATGAGATGAGGGAGCATTTTCATTGGGAAGGTCAGGATTACTCTGCTTCCAAAAAGAGACTTAGGGAATTTCTTCTTCTCCCTCAACACAGGCCTTTAGCTATCCCTCCTGTACTTGACATTGTGGATGATGCCTTCTCTGAAGCTAACTTGAATCCTGATTCCATGCCGCCTGCTCCTTCTAAGCCTGATATATTTTACAGGGTCCCTGATTCCCATCAATTCTTATTTAAGAACCCTTCTGCTGATCCTGAAACTATTTCGCAGGGTTCCAAGGCTGCTAAGGCCGCCTCCTCTAAGAATCCTATCCCCTCTGAAAAGGATTCTCGTGCCCTGGACAGGTGGGGCAAAACGGTTTATACTTCAGCTACCCTTTCTATTAGAGCTTTAAATTGCCAGTTTCACATGTTTAAGTATCAACAGTTTGTTTTATCTGTTTTAAAACAAAGGCTTTCTACCTTTCCTGCATGTGCTGAGGACAAGGAATTACAGGATGTATTGCATGCAACTGAACAAGTTAGCAAACATAGTTTACATTGTGGATGTTCTTCATCTCACATTGCTGCAGTCCTTACACTTGGGTAGTCCGCTGTCCTTGGTCGGCCCGACTATCAAAGTATAAGGCTGACGTCGGTCAAGGCGCATTTGACTGACATCAGGACGTCAGGGTACAAATGCGCATGACCGACGTCATATCCTCAGTCTTTTTTGCCGCATGGTCCGATGCAGAAGCAGCTTTGCAAGTGCCGGTTGGCGTTCTGAAATTTTTCGATTCCGGAGTTTCAGACCGACTCAAAGTTGGCTAAGTATCCCGTTAGAATATTTTAGTTTTTTCTTGCCTCAGTGGTTTACCGGATGTCAGAAAAAGTGAATAATTGTATTTCTTGTGGGAAACAAATACCGCATAGAGATTATCATACTTTGTGTATTCCTTGTTTAGGGCCTGAGCACGACGTTGTTGGGTGCCGCTCTTGTGCTAGATTCAATAAACGCACTATAAAGAGAAGGTTAGATTGTGCCAGGTTAGTCTTCGGGAAGCGATGCAATTATAAAATGCCGTCGGATGCTCCGCCCGCTCGAAGAAGCGCAAGGACAAAGCAATTAAGCCTAGGCTAGAAGAACCGTCCGCACGGACGCCGGTTCTTTAGAGGTGTCGGTGGAGCCGGTGGTTCCACCGGAGATTTCTTTGGGTTCCCAGGGAGAGACTTTGTTGTTGCAGGATGTGGCCTCTCAGGAGGCAGGTCAGGCTGAAGGGGCTTCTCAGGCTACTATACTACCCTCTCTTCCTAAGGTGGTTAGGCCCTCTCCTTCTGTTTCCAAGGCTTCTCCCAGAGGCAGGCCAGGTTTAGCTTCGGTTGGTGTCACCCCTAGTTCTTCTGGAACTGTGCCCAAGAAGCATATGCTTAAAATGGCAGAAGATTTGATTACTTTGATTAGGGGTTCCTTGCCCCCTCCTGATAAGAGGCCTAGGGTGGAGCCTGAGTTAGGGAGTTTTGAGCAGGCTTCGGATGTGTCAGAGTCTTCGGCTGAAGACTTGCAGGAGTATTCTCCTTATTTTGAGTCTGAGGTGGATGATTCTACTCCTTCAGCTTCTCCTCCTGAGGATTTTTCATTTTCAGAAACTCTTCATTCCATGAGGGAACATTTTAAGTGGGAAGGCCAGGACTTCTCTGATTCCAGGAAAAGGCTTAGGGAGTTTTTGTTTTTACCCCAGCATAGGCCTTTGGCTATACCTCCTGTTTTGGATGTGGTAGAAGATGTTTTTTCAGAGGCTTCTCTTAATCCTGATTCTTTGCCTCCTGCTCCTGTTAAACCGGATAGGTATTACAGGGTGCCTGAAGCTCATAAGTATCTTTTTAAGAGTCCTAGGGCAGACCCAGAAACTGTTAGTCAGGGGCCTAAAGGTGTTAAGGCTTCTGTTGTCAAGAATCCGGTTCCTTCTGATAAAGAGGCCAGGGCTTTGGATAGATGGGGAAAGAAAGTTTATACTTCCTCCACTCTAGCTATGAGGGCCTTGAATTGCCAGTTTCACATGTTGAAATACCAAAATTATCTCCTTTCACAATTGAAGTCTAAGGTTGATGCTCTGGCGGAAGGTATTGATTGTAAAGAGTTGCAAGATTTAGTTCATGTTTCTGAACAGGTGGGTAAGCATTCTTTGCAATGTGGTTTTGATGCTGTACAGGCCTCGTCTAGGGTGGCTGCTACTGGGTCAGTTATTCGCAGGCACACCTGGCTGAGGGATCAGAATTTATCTGACCATGTTAAAACAAGGATTTTAGATGCTCCTTTACAATCTGATGTGTTGTTTGGTTCTCCTGTTGAGTCAGTTTTAAAGAAAATGGAAGACAAGGCTAAGTCTATGCAGACTGTTAAAGATTTTTTGCAGGTTCAGCCTCCAAAGTTTAGTAGAAATTGGCCTGCTAAAGGGTGGACGTATCCTTCTTATGATTCCCAGTCTAGGGGTAGAGCTAGACGTGGTAGGGGCAGAGCTCAGGGCTCTTTCAGGCCTAGGACAGGGAGTTCTCCTGCACAGTCTTCGGGTGAGGGCAGGGGTCAGTCCTTTCGTAAACAGACCCAATGACCTACCTTTTCAGCTGCCAGAGCCTTCTCGTCTGGCAGCACCTTTGGGAGGAAGGTTGGCACTTTTCAAAGAAAATTGGAGTTTAATTACCCAAGACAGATGGGTATTGGATATCATACACCATGGTTACAGGTTTTATTTCCATACCTTGCCTCCTTTCAAAGGCATGCCAGACGTTCCTCCTCCACAAAGAATAGAGGCTCACAAGCAAATTTCTCTGTTACTCCAAATAGGGGCCATTCAGCCAGTCCCTATGCCAGAGGTGGGCCTAGGATTTTATTCTCGCCTGTTCCTAGTACCAAAGAAAGGGAACACGTGAAGACCAATTTTGGACCTATCTATCCTCAACACTTATCTGGACATTCCCAAGTTCAAAATGTTGACGTTACAGCAGCTTTTACCCCTGCTGGGCAAAGATCATTGGATGGTAACTTTAGATCTCAAGGAGGCTTATCTTCATGTTCCTATCAGACTGAGTTGCAGGAAGTATCTGCGTTTTCGAGCTGGGAATTCTCATTATCAGTTCTCTGCATTGCCCTTTGGCTTATCTACTGCCCGGAGAGTGTTCACGAAAGTTCTGGCTCCAGTGATAGCTTTCCTCAGGTTAAAAGGAATACAGATTTATCCTTACTTGGACGATTGCCTGATTCTGGCTCAAGGAAAGGACGAACTTCTTCATCTTTTACACTATGTGATAGCAGTGCTAAGATGCCTGGGGTATTCTGTGAACGAAATAAAGTCCAGTCTAGTACCCTCTCAGGACATGTGCTTTCTGGGTGTGAGACTGAATACAGCATCCCAGATGGCCTTTTGACCCCGGACAAACAAAAGAATCTTTCCCTTTACTTTCATCAGTTGTCTCATCTGTCCAGGCTGACTGCAAGGACAGTCCTTCAAGCCTTGGGGTTCATGGCATCTTGTATTCTGGTGCTTCCCAATGCCAAACTGCATATGAGGAAGCTGCAATGGTATCTCAAAAATGTATGGACACAGCACTGCCAGGATTTGGACACTGTCATTCAAATAATACCTTGCATTCAAAAGGAATTTTTGTGGTGGGCTCAGGAATGTCACCTAAACAAGGGACTCTCTGTGACCCGGCCAGAGGCGAGTCAGATTCTAACGACAGATGCCTCAGACATAGCTTGGGGAGCTCATCTGAATGGAAAGTGGATACAAGACACGTGGCCTGCCAGACTACAGCATCTACATATCAACTTGAAAGAGATGTTAGCAGTCCAGTTTGCATTAATAACTTTCAAGGATTTACTTCTTCCAGGGCAGGTGTTGATTCTAACAGACAACACAACTGTCATGTGGTACATCAACAAGCAAGGCGGAACACATTCTTATCCCTCTGCAGGCAAGCAATGATTTTGTGGGAGACTGCTCTCAGTTTACAGCTAAATCTTCAGGCAAGGTTTCTGCCAGGAGCACAGAACTCCATAGCAGATGTGTTGAGCAGACAAATTATGGATCCCCACGAGTGGAAATTGGATCCTCATGTATTTCAGAAATTGACAGTGTCATGGGGAACTCCAGACATAGATCTGTTCGCTTCTCCACTAAACCACCAGCTGCCAAAGTTTTGCACAAAAAGGTTTCATCCCACAGCTTGGAAAGTGGATGCTCTTTCTTTCAATTGGAGCAATCTTCATGTGTATGCCTTTCCACCTCTGCCTCTCCTCCCAAAGGTACTACTGAAGGCCAGACAAGACAAGCCAAGGATGATTTTGATAGCTCCAGATTGGCCTCGACAGCATTGGTACCCATTACTGAGAAGCCTGGTACGGAAACCTCCATGGCCTTTACCTTCGATTCCACACCTGTTGTCTCAGGAGGACAGTCATTTGCTCAATGTCAAGCTTCACTCTCTGCACCTAACAGCCTGGCATATTCTGTTTTGAGTCAGTGGGCCTCCACTTCCACAGCAAGTTTTGAATGTTATTTTGAAAGCTAGAAGGCCTAGTACAAGGAAAGTGTATGCAGATAAATGGAAGAGATTTTTATTTTGGAGTGCAGCAAAGGATTTTGATATTTCCGAGCCTAATTTAAGTGTGGCTCTTAAATATCTTACTGAGTTACTGGACAAAGGTTTGTCCTTCTCTTCTATTAAGGTTCATGCTGCAGCAATTTCAGCTCACTATGATTGTGACCCACCATTGTTTTCTCATCCTTTGTTCAAGCAATTTCTTAGAGGGCAAAGAATATAAGACCCACACGAAGAGCTCCTACGCCTGCTTGGGATCTCAATTTTGTGTTGGAGAAACTCACTCTACAACCTTTTGAGCCTGCAGCTACTGCTGAGTTAAAGTTTTTATCATGGGAGACTGCTTTTTTGTTGGCTATTACCTCTGCAAGAAGGGTTTCTGAGTTACAGGCCCTTATGGCGGTTGAGCCTTTCTTAATTTTCCATAAGGATAGGGTATCTTTACGTACTAATCCTTCCTTTATGCCTAAAGTGGTTTCTAGTGTGGCTTTAAACCAAACTATTCATTTGCCTACTTTTTATGCAAATCCCCAAAATAAAGGGGAGAAGATTTTGCACACTTTAGATGTACACAGGCAGTTGCGATATTATTTGGACAGAACTAAGGGGTTCAGGCAGTATCAGCAGTTATTTGTTTCTTTTGCTTTGAGTTCTCAGGGCAAGCCTGTGTCAAAACAAACTATTTCTAAGTGGATTGGGTTTTGCATTGCTTTCTGTTATTCCCATCATGGCAAGGAAATTCCAGCTGGGATTAGGCCTCATTCCACTAGGGCTACTGCCACTTCGACAGCTTTTTTGAGGGGGGTGGCAACTAAGGATATTTTGGAGGCAGCTACTTGGAGTTCAGTGCATACTTTCTCTAAGCATTATCACCTTCCACTTTACTCTAAATCCAGGGCTGGTTTTGCCACTGCTGTTTTGCAAGGCATTTTGGCAGCTCCTGCTTCCTTATAGTTTAGCCATCCTCCCTTACCTCTGCTTTGGGATTCTACCCAAGTGTAAGGACTGCAGCAATGTGAGATGAAGAACATAGTACAGTTTTGTACCTACCATAAATGTAGATGTTCGAAGATCCACATTGCTGCAGTCCAATTTACCCTCCCTCCTTCCCCTCTTGGAGGCGGTTGTGTGGGTTGGGTTGTAAATAGAGTGTATATTGTATATATTGTACATATTATTAGTGCTAGGATGGTTGGTTGTTGGTTTGCTGTCTTTTGGTTTTGACCTTTATTTCTAGGGTCTTCTGACATCTGGGGCAAGAAAAGACTGAGGATATGACGTCTGTCATGCGCATTTGTACCCTGACATCCTGATGTCAGTCAAATGCGCCTTGACCGACGTCAGCCTTATACTTTGATAGTCGGGCCGACCGAGGACAGCGGACTACCCAAGTGTAAGGACTGCAGCAATGTGGATCTTCGAACATCTACATTTATGGTAGGTACAAAACTGTACTTTTTGATGCCTTAGAGGCTTCCTGCAGGGCTGCTGCCTCTGGTACTGTTATCAGGAGACATGCTTGGCTTCGTGAGCAGAATTTACCTGAACAAGTTAAGGCTAAATTGCTAGATGCCCCTGTTCAGCATGATGTCTTATTTGGATCTAAGGCTGAGGAGGTTATTAAAAAGATGGAAGAAAAAGCCAAGTCTATGCAGACTGTAAAAGATTTTTTGCAAGTACAGCCTCCTAGATTTTCTAGAAATTGGCCCTCCAAAAATTGGTCTTTTCCCACTTCTGACAGGCCTCAAAGGGGAAGATACAGACGCTCCACAGGTCGGGCGCAGGCTCAGGCCTCTTACAGATCTAGACAGTGGACTGCTTCTTCACCTAGAAGGGGAGAAGACAGACCTCAAACCCAAAGAAAGCAGACCCAATGACTCCCTCTGTTGGGCTACAGGTCCTCTTTCCCTGGATGCCCCTCTCGGAGGAAAACTTTCTCTTTTTTACCAAAATTGGACTCTCATTACCCAGGACAAATGGGTGTTAGATGTGATTATGAAAGGCTACAGATTCCACTTTCACACACTGCCAAGGCCTTCCGGCTGGCCAGATCTGCCAAAACATCAATGGACAGAGGCCTTAAATCAAGTGGACACTTTATTAGCCTTAAGAGCTATAGAACCTGTCCCACCTCTAGAGGTGGGGAAAGGTTTTTATTCAAGACTTTTTCTGGTCCCAAGAAAACAAAACTCCTGGAGACCTATTCTGGACCTTTCAATATTAAACACCTTTTTGGAAATTCCAAAATTCAAGATGCTTACTCTTCAACAACTTCTCCCAATGCTCTCACAAGATGCTTGGATGGTAACATTGGACTTAAAAGAGGCTTACTTACACGTCCCCATAAGGCAACAATGCAGAAAGTACCTCAGATTCAAGGCAGGCTCGAGACACTTCCAATTCTCTGTACTGCCATTTGGCTTATCTACTGCCCAGAGTTTTACCAAATGCCTGGTTCCAGTAGTAGCTTACTGCAGACTTCAGGGATTCAGATTTACCCTATCTGGACGACTGTCTAATTCAGGCAGACAGCAAAGACCTTTACTTCAACACCTGCATTTTGTTCAACGTCTTCTCCTACTACTGGGATTCTCAGTGAACACAAAAAGTCACATTTGATTCCTTCTCAATGAATGATCTTTTTGGGAGCTCTTCTAGACACAAGTTTACAGATGGCCTTCCTTACTCCAGAAAAACAGTTACAGCTGGCTTCAATCTTCAAGACCTTGGCAACCTTGACTCAGCTCACTGCAAGGAAATTCCTGCAGGCTTTGGGCTACATGGCCTCTTGCATACTGTTGATTCCAAATGCGAGGCTTCACATGAGGAAACTTCAATGGTACCTAAAGAGTGTATGGTCTCAGCATTGCCACAGTCTGGATACAATGATTCCACTGATTCCCTGCCTCCAGAAGGAATTCCTTTGGTGGTCCAGGGTGTGTGTTTTGAACGAAGGGAAGCCCTTTAGTCTTCCTCAACCTACTCAGATCATAACCATGGACGCCTCGGATTATGCTTGGGGAGCTCATTTTCTAGACAAATGCCAACAGGGCTCTTGGACAAACAAACACCTTCTATGGCACATCAACTTGAAAGAAATGTTGGCAGTCCAAAATGCTCTTCTGGCCTTCCAGACCCTTTTGAAGCCAGGACCTCTGCTAATTCGAACAGACAATACCACAGTCATGTGGTACATAAACAAGCAAGGGGGCTCAAACTCTTACCCCCTTTGCAGACTTGCCATGACTTTATGGGACACAGCCCTAAATTTGAATCTGGATCTTCAGGCACAGTTCATTCCAGGAAATCAGAATCTCTTAGCAGACAGCTTAAGCAGAAACATTTTGGATCCTCACGAATGGATGTTGGACCCCATCTTATTCAGCAAGATAACTGCAGTTTGGGGCTGTCCTCAGATAGATCTGTTTGCATCCCATCTCAACCATCAGTTGCCTCTCTTTTGCACCAGGTCCTTCCACAAGACAGCTTGGAAAGTGGATGCCCTGTCCTTCAGCTGGAGGAATCTTTCGGGATATGCCTTCCCTCCTCTTCCTCTTCTACCTCGGGTATTGCTAAAGATAAAGCTGGACAAACCCAGACTGATTATTTTGATAGCTCCAAATTGGCCTCGTCAGTTTTGGTATCCAACTCTACTGCACCTTTGCTTGGAACCCCCTTGGAATCTTCCTCTGACCCATTCTCTACTGTCCCAGCATCAGGGTCAAGTATTTCACTCTCAAATCAAGACTCTCTGGCAGCTTGGCTCATCAAAGGCAATTGATTCCTTCTTCTCTTCCTAAACAAGTTTTGGATGTTCTTTTGGAAGCTAGGCATCCTAGTACAAGGAAATCTTATGCTTCTAAATGGAAAAGATTTTGTATTTGGATGCAGGATCGTGGTTCGGACCCTTTTTTACCTGATATTCCCTCTATTTTACTTTATCTCTCAGACCTTTTGACTAAAGGTCTTTCCTTTTCTTCCATTAAAATTCATGCTTCTGCCATTTCGGCTCACTTCAATTGTGATCCTCCCATTTTTTCCCACCAGCTGGTTAGACAATTTCTGAGAGGAGCTAAGACCACCTAGATCTCCTCCTGTCCCTCCTTGGGATCTCAACTATGTCTTGGAAAAGCTTACTTTGCCTCCTTTTGAGCCTGCTGCCTCTGCGGATATTAAGTTTTTATCCTGGAAGACAGCTATCTTGTTGGCCTTGACTTCTGCCAGAAGGGTGTCTGAGTTGCAAGCCCTCATGGCCGTGGAACCATACCTCATCTTCCATCAGGACAGAGTTTCCTTGAGGACCAATCCTTCTTTTATGCCTAAGGTAGTTTCTAGAGTGGCTCTAAATCAGACTATTCACCTTCCTACCTTTTTCCCAAAACCCCAAAATAAGGGGGAAAGGATTTTGCATTCATTGGACGTACACAGGCAACTATGTTTTTACCTGGACAAAACTAAAGATTTCAGAAAATCAGATCAATTGCTTGTCTCATTTGCTTCCAGTTCTCTAGGTAAAGCTATTTCTAAGCAAACTATTTCCAAATGGATTGCTCATGGAATAAGATATTGTTACTCTCTTTATGGGAAACACATTCCAGGTACTGTCAGGACTCATTCTACTAGAGCAGCTGCCACTTCAGCAGCCTTTCTCAGAGGAGTTCCTACTAAGGACATTCTGGAAGCTGCCACTTGGAGCTCTGTGCATACGTTTTCCAAGCACTATAACCTCCCTTTGTACTCTGGGCAGGCTTTGCTTCTGCTGTTTTGCAGGGTCTTCTAGCTGCTCCTTCTTCTTCATAACCTCCTCCCGTGTTCTCAGCTTTGGGATTCTACCCTACAGTTATGACTGCAACAGTGAAACACGAAGAACATAGTACAGTTGTGTATACCTACCATAAATGTAGATGTTCGAGTGTCTTCACTGTTGCAGTCGGGGTTTCCCTCCCTCTTGACCCCTCTTGTTTCTTTTCCTCTACCTTTCTGGTGTATTTGTGTTTCCCTTGGGACACCTTTTGGTTTTATGGGGGCTTCTGACATCAGGGGCAAGAAAGGCTGGAGAAGATGGCGTCGGCTGTCAGCTTTATACCCGTGCGTTCTGACGTCAGGGTACTTGCTGATACAGCCGACGCCGGTCCCAGACTTTGATATTCTGGCCGACCTCGGGCTGCCTGCCGGCAGGAGTACCCTACAGTTATGACTGCAACAGTGAAGACACTCTAACATCTACATTTATGGTAGGTATACACAACTGTACTTTTTATACCCCTAATGACCTGACATCATGGAAGAAGGGACAGCAACCGACACAGGACCCAAGACTTTGTTAATCAGGCCGACTGAGGGCAACCTGCCAGCAGATTACCCAAATGTCATGACTGCAACAGTGAATACACTTGAACATCTACATTTATGGTAAGTGTACACAACTGTACTTTTTCATTGTATCGACTTTGGCAGAGGTTACTCTCTAACTTGCCTATTTCTTGTTCAAAGTGTGTATCCTGCGTACATATATGTGAAATTCTGTTATACCATTGAATGTATACCGTGGATGCATGCTGTCATAAGATAGCATGCTATTCTTCCAACAGTTTTTTCTGAATAAGGTTATGTCCAAAACTCCCAATGTGAAGTTGTTCAATCTTGCCTTCGTTCTTACTGATGGGTTTGAAACCAACCATTGGCTCTGATTCGGCCAAATAGCAATGCTCGAGGTCTCAAAACAGCTTGAGGCCAAAGCCCTATCCCACAATGCACCACTACATTCCTCAGATCTTGTTTGCTGCCAACTAGTGAAGAAACCTATTCCAAATTTCAAGGGAAACATAAAATCCAGGGAGGAGGACACCCTCCAGGAAAACCAAAACCAGCCTGAAACCTCTCGTGCTTTCAGACATTGGAAGGGGTTAGGAGGGGGGAGGGTCGTAATAATGAAGGCGAGAATAACAACTCACATGGAACGTTATGGTAAGTACATAACTTCTTATTCTCATCCCTCAGCAATTTTACTTCCAAAAAGTTCAAAGCTCTACTGGAATACTGCATGGTGAATCTAAGGAAAGTGGTCATAGATTTCAAATATTCAACACATTTTTGTAAATCCACGACTCCCCCTATAACAAAAAAAAGTCTATATATAACTTTGTTCTCCCAGTAAGCCAACACTAAATTTACATAAGTGTTAGCACAGGGGGTGCCCATAGCCTCTTTCTGGCGATATGCATCTTGACACACAAATAGTGTTATTTTCTAACACTATTTTAAGCAGCTCACTTAGTCTAATGTTATCAAGTTCAACATTAGCTACTTGTGATAATGTATGTTCTCTAGCTGATAATGCCATAGGTATTGCTAATGACAGTAAGTAAGATGTTCTTCATGTTTCACTGTTGCAGTCATCACATTTTGGGTTATCTGCCTTCAGGTAGCGCTCAGCCGGCCTGAATACCAGAGTCTTTGGATTCCTGCGTCAGTTGCTGTCTCTTGTTCCATGACGGCAGGTCATCAGGGGTATAAAACATGCAGCCGATGCCATTACATAAGTGTTTCTTGCCGTGTGGTGCCCGAAGCAGAAGCAGTTTGCAAGTGCCGGTCGGCCGACTCCTGAAATTTTAGTTTTTGAGTTTCAGAGCCAAAGTCTTCAAAAAAAGATAAGTACTCATTGGGGATCCTTTTTCTTATTCCAACCGATGTCAGTAAAAGTTAACAATTGTCTTACCTGTGGAAAGCAAATACCTCGTAGAGATTTTCATTTGTACTGCATTCCCTGTTTAGGCCGAGACCACGACGTCCCTCGCTGTCGGTTTTGTGCCTTGTTCAACTCCCGAACTGTGTGTCGTTGGGCTATCTTTGCAGCAAATTACTTTTGTACTCTGTCTCAGTACTCTAAAATGGCTTCATTAAGCCATCCGACTACCGAAAAAACGTAAGGATAAAGACAGACCGCATAGGTCCAAAACTGCCGCTAACGCTTCCGTTAAGCTAGTTGCCAGTCTGCCGGTACTCAGTGAGGCACTTTTGCAACCCCTGATACCCTCTACTTCAGATTCACAGGCCTCTACTGAGACCCAGTCAGAGTCCGGTATGCCACGAGATGCTGTTTCGAATATGGAACCTGTGGATGTCTCTACCTTGGATGGGTCCAGAGCCACTGTGCAGGCACCAGCTTCTGAGGGTGTATTCAGGCCTAAAACTCACACCACACCTAGGAAACCGATGTCCAAACTGCAGGCTCAGGCCCATATGCCTAAAAAAAACAAATGCTTAGAATGGCTGAAGACCTTATTACCTTAATTAGGGGAAGCCAGCCTTCCCCTTCTAAGAGACCTAGAACTGATTTTCCTTCTGATTCTTCTGATCAGGAATCTGATATTTCTGCTCCTTCTGATTACCAGGATTTGCCCTTATCTACCTATGAGGATTCTGATGCAGAGGATTCCATTCCCTCTGCTTCCCCTCCAGAAGTTTTTTCTTTTGGTGAAACCTTGCACACTCTTAGGGAGCATGTCTGCAGGGAAAACCAGGATTACTCTGACTCCAAAAAGAGACTTAGGGAATTCTTACTCCTTTCTCAACACAGGCCTTTAGCTATCCCTCCTGTTTTGAACGTTGTAGATGATGCTTTCTTGGAATCTAGCCTTTCCCCAGATACCTTACCTCCAGCTCCCAGAAAACCTGACCGGTATTAGAGTACCTGACTCTCACAAGTTCCTCTTAAAGAATTCTACTGCGGATCCAGATACCATTTCCCAAGGACCAAAAGGCATTAAGGCTACTGCTACCAAAACTCCTACCCCTTCTGATAGAGATTCTAGAGCCTTAGACAGATGGGGTAAGAAGGTATACACTTATGTTACTTTGGCCATTAGGGCTTTAAATTGCCAGTTTAATATGTTAAAGTTTCAGCAGCATATTATGGGCCTACTTAAACAGAAAATTATGTTGATTCCTAACTGTGCTGAAAACAAAGAATTACAGGATTTAATGCATTCCACAGAACAAGTTGGTAAACAAACTTTGCAATGTGGTTTTAACACTTTAGAAGCATCTTGCACAGCTGCTGTCACTGGTCTGTACATAGAAGGCATGCTTGGCTTAAGGAGCAAAACTTGCCAGATCATGTTACAGCTAAATTACTGGATGCTCCCTTAAACCAAGACTGCCTTTTTGGCAACAAAGCAGAAGTCCTCAAAAGGATGGAGGAAAAAGCTAAACCTATGCAAACTGCTAAAAGATTTCCTACAAGTACAGCCTCCCAGATTTAGTAGGCATTGGCCTTCAAAGAATTGGTCCTTTCCAGTCTCCCAGGCCTTCTCAGTCCAAACCCAGTTACAGCAGACCACCTAGGTTACAGTCCCAGGCTGTGCAGAGACCTAAGCAGTGATGGGCTTCCACTTCCAAAGCAGGAAGTAGTAAGCCACCCCACTGTGGAAAAATGGCACCATGACTTGACCTTAACCCTTCCAAGCCCTACTGAATTGCCTGCTCCCTTAGGAGGAAAGCTCGCCCTGCATGCAAAAAACTGGGAACTCATTACACAGGACAAATGGGTTTTGAACATAGTTTCCCAAGGATGCAGATTCCACTTCCACACACTACTAACCCAAAATGGTTGGCCAGACCTACCCCCAAATCAGTGGGTGGAGGCCCAAAAGCAGGTTCTCTCTCTTCTAAGTATCAAGACTATTCAACCTGTCCCAACAGAACAAAGGGGACAAGGTTTTTATTCAAGACTTTTCCTGGTACCCAGAAAATAGAGCTCCTGGTATCCTATCCTGGACATGTCTATTCTAAACACCTTTCTAGTAATTCCAAAATTCAAAATGCTAACACTTCAACTTCTTCCTATGCTAGGCAAAGATGCCTGGCTGACAACCTTAGACTTAAAGGAAGCTTACCTGCACATCCCAGTAAGGGAATTTTGCAGAAAATACCTATGCTTCAGGGCAGGCTCCATGCACTATCCGTTCTCTGTACTTTCCTTTGGCTTATCTACTGCACCCAGGGTATTCACAAAGTGTCTAGCTCCAGCCATTGCATTTTGCAGACAGAGAAATATTCACATATACCCATACTTGGATGATAGTCGGATTCAGACAGAAAGCCAGGGCTTGCTATTACAACATCTGGCATTGATAAAGAAAATTCTAGCCTCACTGAGGTACACAGTAAACAAAAAGAAATCTCACCTAGTACCCTGCCAACAGATTGTATTCCAGGGAGATACCTTGAACACAGCTTCCCAGATGGCTTTCTTAACTCATGAGAAACAAGTTTATTTGACAACCTACTTCAAACTATTGGCCACAAAACCCCAGCTATCTGCAAGGAAAATTCTACAAGCCCTGGGGTTCATGGCCTCTTGCATTCTACTAATTCCATATGCAAGACTGCATATGAAGAAACTACAATGGTATCTAAAAAGCCTATGGTGTCAGCATTCATCATTCCTTGTATAAAGACAGAGTTCCTTTGGTGGGCAGAGGCCTGCTACCACAACAAGGTTCACTCTACCCCCTGCCACCCAAAACCTAACAACAGACTCATCAGACTATGCATCAGGGGCTCACTTGGCAGGGCAGTGCATTCAGGGCAAATGGAACCCAAGACAGATGCATCTGCATATCAATCAAAAAGAAATGTTAGCTGTACAGAATTCCCTGACGACCTTCAAAGTCTGCATTCTTCCAGGACAATTGTTGATAAAGAGAGACAACACCACAGTTATGTGGTACATAAACAAGCAGGGGGGAACCCACTCGTACCCTTTCTGCAGACTAGCCATGGCTCTGTGTAACACAGCCTTGAGCTACCATGTGCCCACCTACAAGCTCAATTCCTGCCAGGCAAGCTAAATTTACTGGCAGACTTAAGCAGAAATCTCATGGACCCACACGAATGGTAACTAGAACCAAAAATATTCAACCTCTTGAGGAACAAATGGGGACTCCAGAGGTGGACCCGTTTGCCTCCCCTCAGAACTACCAATTAGACAAATTCTGCACAAGGACTCCCTACAATCAAGCTTGGAAAGTGGATGTCCTGTCTACCTGGGGAAGCCTCTTGGTTTATGCCTTCCCCCTCTGCCTCTCCTCTCGAAGGTTTTGCTAAAGATCAAACAGGGCAAGCCAAGGACAATACTGATTGTACCAGACTGGTACCCACTCTTGCACAGTATGACACTGCTGGAACCATGGCACCTGCCTCAGACACCTTCCCTGCTGTCCCAGCAGTCTGGCCATATTCTGCACCCTCAGCTTCAAACCCTGAACCTTGCAGCCTGGCTAATTCCTTGAGCTCTCCAATAGCATCCCTCAGTAAGCAGGTGCTAAATGTCATTCTGGATGCAAGGAGGCCTAGTACTAGAAAATTCTATGCTGAAAAGTGGAAAAGATACTGTTCCTGGAGCCAGACTCAGGGGATGAGCACAACTATGCCCAGCTTACCTCATATTCTTCAGTACTTAGCAGAAATGCTCCACAAGGGCCTATCCTTCTCGTCAATTAAAATTCATGCCTCTGCCATTTAAGCCCATTCTAATACTGAGCCACCCCTCTTCTCACCCCCCTGCTAAAACAATTCCTTAGATGAGCCAAAAATTTAAGACTCCCCAGGAGAGCCCCCCACTCCAGCCTATGACCTTAACTTTGTATTGGAAAAGCTCACCCCCACCCTTTGAGCCAGCTGCAACAGCAGAGCTGAAATTCATTTCTTGGAATACCGCCTTCCTTCTAGCCATCACTTCAGCAAGAAGAGTGTCTAAATTACTGGCTCTCATGGCAGTGGAACCCTTCATTATCTTCCATGCAGACAGGGTTTCCCTCGGGACCAACCCTTCCTTTATGCCCAAGGTGGTGTCTAGTGTGGCCCTAAATAAAGTCCATTCATTTTCCTACCTTTTTCCCTAATCCACAAAACAAAGGGGAATGAATGCTGCACTCTCTGGACATGCAAAGACAACTTAGATTTTATTTGGACAGGACTAAGCCTTTCAGAAACTCTGAACAGCTGCTAGTTGGCTTTGCTGCAAGGGCAGAGGGGAAGGCCATTTCAAAGCAAACCATTTCCAAATGGATAGCCCATTGCATTAATTTCTGCTACAAGCACCATGGAAAACCTACCCCACAGGGGATAAGATCACATTCTACCTCTGCAGCCTTTCTCAGAGGAGTCCCTACCAGGGACATCCTAGAAGCTGCTACCTGGAGCTCTGTGAATACTTTCACTAAGCATTACCACATGCTTGTTTTTTTCTAAATCCAGAGCTGGTTTTGCCACTGCAGTCTTGCAGGGCTTAATAGCTGGCCCTAATGCTCATTAACTTCCTCTTCCCTTCCTTAGCTTTGGGAATCAACCCAAATGTGATGACTGCAATAGTGAAACACGAAGAACATGGTACAGTTGTGTACACTTACCATAAATGTAGATGGTCGAGTGTATTCACTGTTGCAGTCCTGGTTACCTTCCCTCCAGCCCCGACTTCTCTTGGCTCTACCTTTCCTTCTTATTTGGTATATTTAAGTTTTTCTGGTGTATTTGCTTTTTGATGGAGGTGTACCATAAGATATAATTGCTTCCCATTGTGGGGGCACCTGACATCTGGGGCAAGAAAAACTGATGGAATGGCATCGGCTGCGTGTTTTATACCCCTGACAACCTGATGTCATGGAAGAAGAGACAGCATCCGACACAGGAATCCAAAGACTCTGGTATTAAGGCCGGCTGAGGGCTACCTGCAGGCAGATAACCCAAATGTGATGACTGCAACAGTGAATACACTCCAACATCTACATTTATGGTAATTGTACGTAACCATACTTTCTTTACATCTAGTGTAACCATAATATAGTTCTGTCATTTGGAGGCCTGTTTGCAGTTTGGCATAGTTCCCAGAGGCCTTTGTGTAGTGTGCATGCCTTTGCAGGGTGAATACCTTCCAGAACTTTTAGCCAAGTAGCAGCATTTAAATTTAGAGACTAGTTTCTCATATATATGCATTCATTGCTAGATTTTCATGCTCCACAAGAGAATATTTTGGTGAAAGAAATTGAGACTTTACAAAAAGATTTAGAGTTGGAATATGTTGGTGATTTTTACATGAATAAACTGGAAGAGATGTATTGTTTGGTATCTACCTTGGACATGAAATTGCAGCAAACAATCTCTCATCAGTTTCTTAGTTTTTATCATGATTTTAAACTAGGCAACATTTTTGTGTGGCCTAAAGAGTAACCATTTCAGCCTGAAGCATTTACTTTTCCAGCAAAAAAAAATAAATCACAGAAAACACCAACCCACCAGGGCAGGCACCCTCATTCTCGTGTACATAATTGTAATGTTTCCATGACTACTAGGGAGGAGTTGAGCAGTACACAGGTCAGGTCCACTGTTCAGTGTCCAACTGCAGCAACAGTAGAGATGACAAAGATGATGGATGGATGACTATGCTTGTGGGGAGGGGGGGGGGGACCAAAATGGCAACCTTCAAACTGATTAATCGAGCAGGACAGGAGTCAACTGCTGACAATACGGGAGGACAACCTTTGACTTCCAGCATGGAAAATGAGTTGGCATGGCCGAAAGTTTTTGAGATGGGAAAGGGCTCTTTTCCATCACTGCCTGTACCAGTCAAGAAGAAAGGTGATTGGAGACATAAGCATATGAATCAGAGATAGGTGAAGAAGAGGCGAATATCCACTTGACTGGGGATACTAACTGTATTTATAATATAATATGACTAGTTTTTGCCTGCAGATGAACAATATGTTCTTAATATTTGTACTGAGTACAGGAACTGTATATTCTCAGGTTATTCTGGACTTGATGTTATATGGTCGGAATGTGTCACTTAAAAATTTTATATGGTAATTCAAACCTGCCACAGAACAAGGAGGTGAGACAGCCCAGCACTTTTACTCCAATTAACTCTACTGTTAACACTTTTTTGAGATTGTGTGAATCAGATGTGGTGTTATATAGAAGAAAAGGGCAATAGCAAGTTTTTTTTAATCTGTCCATTTCACAGAGGCAAGCATTAAATTAATTGAAAAACAATGCACATATTGTGATAAAAGCAGTGGATAAGGGGGAGTAGTAATGTTTGAATAAGAGTTTCTATCAGAGAAAAGTCTTACAACTGCTACAGGATGAACACACTTTTATTTGTATATCCCCTGTAATGGTTAATCATACAGCAAATAAGGTAAAGCAAAGGGTTACAGAATTAAAACAATTGGGGCTAATGTCAGAAGACTTGTACACATTTCTATGGATAGAACATCCAATGGTGCCTATGTTCAAGGCACTACCCAAGATACATAAAGATCTGGTTGACCCCCCCCCCCTACTGAGACGTATTGTCTCAGGCAGAGGTTGGGTCACAGAGAATGTATCCATTTGGATAGAATGTACATTGAAAACATTTTAGATAAATTTCCCAGTATACTAAGGGATACAGGACACATCTTAACACTGTTGCATGAGTATTATGCGAATGAAGGACAGAACTATATTATGGTTATGCTAGCTGTAAAGAACTTATTTACTGTCATTAGCAATACCTATGGCATATCAGCCATAGAACACACACTATCACAAGTAGACAACTTTGAGCTTGATAACATTAGGCTGATAAGTGAACTGCTTAAAATAGTGTTAGAAAATAACATAGTTATGTGTCAAGATGCATATTATTGCCAGAAGCAGAAGGTGGCAATGGGCACCCCTGTGCTAACACTTGTACAAATTTAGTGTTGGCTTACTGGAAGAATTAAGTTATATATGGAGGACAAGTTAATTTTCTATGTGTGTTTTGTGGATGACTTTTTTTGTTATAGGTGGGGTCATGGATTTAAAAAATTTGTTGAATATTTGGAATGTAGGACCACTTTCTTTAGATTCACCATGTATTCCAGTAGAGCTTTGGACTATTTGGATGTAAAATTGCTGAGGGATGAGAATGGAGTTTTGGACACTACCTTATTCTGAAAAAACTGTTGAAAGAATAGCATGCTGTCTTTATGACAGCATGCATCCAAGGTATACGTTTAATGGTATAATAAGAGGGCAGGTTGATAGAATTTCACATATATGTATGCAGGATACACACTCAAAACAAGAAATAAACAGGTTAGAGAGTAACCTCTGCTGAAGGGGATACAATGCAAATAGAGATGTTCTTCGTGTTTCACTCTTGCAGTCATTACATTTGGGTAATCTCTTGGCAGGTTGCCCTCAGTCGGCCTGAATAACAAAGTCTTGGGTCCTGCATCGGTTGCTGTCTCCTCTTCCATGACGTCAGGTCGTCAGGGGTATAAAACATGCAGCCGACACCATTTTATTCAGTTTTTCTTGCCGCACGGTGCCCGCAGCAGAAGCAATTCATAAGTGCCGGTCGGCCGACTTCTGAAATTTCCGCATACGAGTTTCAGAACCGAAGTCTTCAGATAAAGCTAAGTACCCCATTGGGGTAACTTTTTCTTGCTCCTTACCGATGTCAGTAAAAGTTAATAATTTCATTACTTGTGGGAAGCAAATACCGCATAAGGATTTTCATTTGTACTGTATTCCTTGCCTAGGCCCAGATCATAATGTGCCTTGCTGTCAGTTTTGTGCTAGTTTTAACCAACGGGCTATTAAGTGTCTGTATATTTTTGCTTCAAAATATTTTGGATCCAGATTTAATTACCATGAAATGTCGTCAGTTAGCAATCCGACTACCGGAGTTCACTAAAAATGCAAAGAAAAAGACAGAGACAGACCGTCGAGGTCCAAAACCGATGAAACCTCCTAAGCCAGTCGCTGGTTCTCAGTGAGGCGCTTTTGCAGCCCCTGATACCTGCTACTTTTGAGTTGCAGGCCTCTACCGAGACCCATGCAAATTCCGGTATGCCATGAGATTCTCAGAGTATTGAACCCGTGGCTGTCTCTCCCTTGGATGGGTCCGGAGCCGCTGAGCAGGCACCGACTTCTGAGGGTGTTTTCAGGCCTCAACATTTTTATATAAAACCTATGTCAGCTTGAAAAACAAGATCAAAAACATCTATGTCTAAAAAAACAACGCATGAGCCACGTGCACAGGCTCCTATGCCTAAAAAACAGATGATCAAAATGGCTGAGGACTTAATTACCTTAATCAGGGGTTCCCAACCCCCCCCCCCCGGCTAAGAGGCCTAGGCAAGACAATGAATCTTCAGATCAGGTTTCTATTTCTTCTGATCAGGAATTTTCTATTCCACCCTATGAGGATTCGGATGCAGAAGAATCCATCCCATCTGCATCTCCTCCTGAGGATTATTCTTTTGGAGAAACCTTGCATACTTTAAGGGAACATTTTCATTGGGAGAGTCAGGATTTCTCTGAATCAAAAAAGAGGCTTAGGGATTTCCTTCTTCTTCTTTAGCATAGGTCTTTGGCAATACCTCCTGTATTAGACATTGTTGATGTGTTTTCGGAATCAAGCATGGCTCCTGATTCCCTACCTCTGGCTCCTAGTAAGCCAGACAGATATTACAGGGTTCCTGACTCCCACAAATTTCTATTCAAAAATCCTGCTGTTGCTCCTGAGACTATCTCACAGGGTCCCAAAGGTGTAAAGGCCTCTACAGCCAAAAATCCTACCTCCTCTGATAGAGATTCCAGGGCGCTGTATAGATGGGGAAAGAAGGTTTGTACATCTGCAACCTTGGCAATCAGGGCCTTAAACTGCCAGTTTCATATGCTTAAATATCAAAGGCATGTTATGGGCTTATTGAAACAGAAAATTATGTTGATTTCTGATTGTGTGGAAAATAAAGAATTACAGGAATTATTGCATGCAGTAGAACAGGTTGGAAAGCATACTTTGCAATGTGGTTTTGATTCCTTGGAGGCCTCTTGCAGGGCCGCAGTTACTGGATCTGTGATTAGAAGGCATGCCTGGCTCAAGGAGCAAAATCTGCCTGATCATGTTAAAGCTAAATTGTTGAATGCCCCTTTACAGCATGAATACTCCGTTTGGTAATAAGGCAGAAGAGGTTTTAAAGAAAATGGAAGACAAAGCTAAATCTATGCAAACTGTAAAATATTTCTTACAAGTGCAGCCACCCAGGTTCAGTAGGCACTGGCCTACTAAAACGTGGTCCTTTCCTGTGTCCAACAGAGCCTCTCAAGGCAAATCCAGGTGCTCAAAAGGCTCTAGATACCAATCACAGGGTTCTTACAGGTCAAAGCAATGGAGTGCCTCCACCTCCAAATCTAGAGGAAACAGAGCACAACCCTACAGTAAGCAGTCTCAATGACTTCCCTCTAACTTCACCAGAACGTATCTTTTGGCAGCCCCCTTGGGGGGAAAATTAGTACTTCATGCTCAAAATTGGCAGTTAATTACCCAGGACAAGTGGGTATTAAACATAGTATCCCAGGGGTACAGATTTCATTACCATACTTTGTCAATTCCAAACGGTTGGCCAGATCTGCCATAAAATCAGTGGATATGGGGGACTATTCAACCAGCACCAGAACAGGAAAAAGGACAAGGTTTTTATTCAAGACTTTTCCTGGTACCCAGAAAGGACACTGCCTGACGTCCTACTGGACTTACAGATTTTGAACACATTCCTGGACATTCCAAAATTCAAAATGCTGACTTTATAACAGCTTTGTAACGCTTGGTTAGTGACTCTAGACTTGAGACAAACCTGCATATCCCAATAAGGGAATCGTGCAGAAGATACCTCTGCTTCAAGGCAGGTTTTTTGCATTACCAATTCTCTGCACTGCCCTTTGGCTTATTTACTGCACCCAGGGTCTTTACAAAGTGCCTGGCACCAGTAATTGCATTTTGCAGTCAAAGAAGCATACACATTTATCCTTACCTGGACAACTGTCTTAATCAAGCAGAGAACAAGGACATTCTTCAACATCATGCTTTTGTAAAAAGGCTTCTAACATGCCTAGGGTACACAATAAATGAAAAGGAATCCCAATTGGTACCCTCTCAAATAATTACATTCCTGGGTGTAAGCTTGAATACAACTGCCCAGATGGCTTACCTTACGCCAGACAAACAAAGGCAACTGATAACATACTTCAAACAGATGGCAACAAAAACACAGTTAACTGCAAGACAAATTCTGCAGGCTTTGGGGTTCATGGCATCCTGCATTCTACTAATTCCAGATGCAAGACTGCATATGAGGAAACTTCAATGGTACCAAAAAAGTTTATGGAGTCAACATTGTCACAGTCTGGAAACAATGATTCCTCTCATTCCCTGCCTACAACAGGAGTTTCTTTGGTGGTCAGAGACATCACCAGAACAAGGGACTGTCATTCACTCTACCCCCTGCCACCCAAACCCTAACTACAGATGCTTCAGACTATGCTTGGGGGGTCCACCTGGCGGGTAGATGCATTCAAGGCATATGGAGCCCAAAACAAATGCATCTGCATATCAACCAGAAAGAGATGCTAGCTGTTCAGAATGCTCTGACAGCCTTCAAGGACTTAGTTCATCCAGGACAACTACTGATAAAGACGGACAACACCATGGTTATGTGGTACACAAGCAGGGAGGTACACATTCCTACACGCTTTGCAGGCCAGCCATAGCATTTTGGAACACAGCTTTAACTTACCAAGTACATGTTCAGGCTCAATTCCTGCCAGGAAAACAAAATACTCTGGCAGACGACCAAAGCAGAAATCTTATGGACCCACATGAGTGGAAACTGGATCCACAAACCTTCAACATGGTAACACAGAAATGGGGGAGCCCAGAAATTTTGCCTCTCCCCAAAATTATCAACTGGACAAATTCTATACAAGGACTTAACAGAGACAAGCATGGAAAGTGGATGTCCTATCCTTCAGTTGGAAAAACCTATCAGTCTCTGCCTCTTCTCTCCAAGGTCTTACTAAAGGTCAGACAGGAAAAACCAAAAATGATCCTGATTGCTCCAGACTGGCCTCGCCAGCACTGGTACCTAATTCTAAGGAATATGTCTCAACTGCCTCCTTGTACTTGCCTCAAATACCTCATCTACTGTCTCAGCAGAACAATCAAATTCTGCACACTTGGCTCCAAACTCTGAACCTTGAAGCATGGTTGATCATTTAATTATTCAAACAACACCTCTCAGTAAATCTGTGATGGATGTCATTTTGGAAGCCAGAAGGCCTAGTACTAGAAAATCCTATGCTGATAAATGGAAGAGATTCTGTGCTTGGAACCAAGCACAAGGAATGGACACAGCAAAACCAAATATCCCTCAGATTTTACAATACTTGACTGAGATGCCTGACAAGGGCCTTTTTCTTCAATAAAAATCCATGCCTCTGCCATCTCGGCTCATTACAACATGGAGGCTCCCCTCTTTTCTGATTAAACAGTATCTTAGAGGGGCCAAATATTTAAGGCCTCCCAGGAGATCACCAACTCCTGCATGGGACCTCAATTTTGTGCTGGAAAAACTTGCCCTGCCTCCTTTAGAACCAGCAGCTACTGCGGATATAAAATTTTTATCTTGGAAAACAGCTTTCCTCTTGGCAATCACTTCAGCAAGAAGGGTTTCAGAACTACAGGCTCTCATGACTGTGGAGCCTTTTATTACATTTTACCCGGACAGGGTGTCCCTCAGGACCAATCCTTCCTTTATGCCTAAGGTGATATCCAGTGTAGCTCTTAACCAAACAATTCACCTGCCAACATTCTACCTAAATCCGCAGAACAAGGGGGAGCGGATTCTGCATTCATTGGATGTACACAGACAACTAAGATTCTACTAAACAGGACCAAATCTCTAAGAAAGTCTGAGCAACTACTGGTGGCATTTGCTTCAGGATCAGAGGGGAAGACTATATCAAAGCAGACTATTTCTAAGTGGATAAGCCACTGCATTTGTTTCTGCTACTTGCACCATGGTAAACCTGTGCCCAAGGGATTCGGGTCACATTCCACCAGGGCTGCCTCTACCTCAGCAGCCTTTCTCAGAGGAGTTCCAACCAAAGACATTCTAGAAGCTGCTACTTGGAGCTCTGTTCATACCTTCACAAAGCATTATCATTTGCCTCTCTTCTCCAAATCCAGGGAAGGCTTTGCCACTGCAGTTCTACAGGGCCTTATAGCCACTCCTAATGCTATTTAGTTCCATCCTCCCATCCATAGCTTTGGAATTCTACCCAAATGTAATGACTGCAACAGTAAAACATGAAGAAAATAGTACAGTTGTGTACTCTTACCATAAATGTAGATGTTTGAGTGTATTCACTGTTGCAGTCCAGGTTACCCACCTGCCATCCCCCTTTTCTAAAACTTCTCTTTCCCTCACTATATTCTAAAGCCTTTGTGGTGTATTGCTTTTAGATGAAGGCAAAGTTTATGTTGTTAAAAGTGCATTTACATAATATATATTGCTGTTTATATATAATTTTTTTTTACTCCCCATTTGGGGGGGGGGGGCACCTGACATCTGGGGCAAGAAAAACTGAATAAAATGGCATCGCTACATGTTTTATACCCCCTGATGACCTGACGTCATGGAAGAGGAGACCGCAACCGATGCAGGACTCAAGACTTTGTTATTCAGGCCGACTGAGGGCAACCTGCCAGCAGATTACCCAAATGTAATGACTGCAACAGTGAATACACTCAAACAACTGCATTTATGGTAATTGTACACAACTGTACTTTAAAGATGCTATTACTAAGAGTAAACAATACAGAAGTAGTAGGTGTAGACCTTGGTTCACCCATAGACAGCAGGATGGAATACATGTTAAGTCTAGAGCCTCACAGATGGGTAATGTGAGGCTAATGTTAACATATAGTAATGACATAGGGGGAATATGTGATATAATAAAACAGAATTGGAATGTTTTGCTGACAGATGAAAAAATAGCAAAGGTGTTGGGAGAAAAAACAGTTTGGCATTAGAAGAAATAAAAATCTGAAGGATTTGTCATGTAGGGAAGACAGGAAAAAGTAGGAATAGTTTTACACAAGGTGCAGGTACACGAAAGTGCAGAAATTGCAAAGCATATCAGCACATTGTGCAGGCAGAATCCTATGTACACCCTATATCAGGAAAACAATATTGTTTTGATTTGTATGCAGATTGTAGAACAAAGAATGTTGTTTACCTGGCTGGTTGTCAGGACTGCAGCTCATTCTACGTAGGAAAAACTAACTGCATGGTGAAAAACAGAATTTTGAACTATTTGTCCTCTCTAAGATTAAAACATGGACATAATACACTTTTCCAACACATTTCTAAGTATGAAAATCATACGTTTATAGTTATACAATGTGTAAATAAAAACAAAATGGGAGGGGATTTGATTAATGAGACAGAGTTGGATGAAACTAAATGGATCATAGAGCTAGCAGCATACAAAACCCCAGGTTTAAATAGGGTTATAATTTTAAGAGCTGCACCAAAGAAAAGGAGGGTGTGGCACTGACTGTTAACTGAAGAGCTATATAAAAACTGCAGTTTAATTTGTATATGAAGAAGGACTTGGTCCCAAAAGCACTCATTCCAGTGTTTTTAACTGTGTTTTAAATAAAACCTTTGAAGCTGTTCAGGAAGGTGGCCAGTACCTGCTTTTTTCTTTGGAATCTCTGTGGGCAGGAAGCCTTTGGTGGAGTATCTACAGTTCATTTTAGTTAGGATGTGTCTGTGTGTATATATGTGTAGATAAATGAATGTGTGTTTGTATATATATATATATATATATATATATATATATATATATATATCTTGTAAAAAATAGAAAAGGCTCTCGGAAGTCACTCAGTCAGGATTTATTGTCCACAAACAACAAAAAACAAATAAACGATAGTAGATGAAAAAACAATGTAAAATAGTACCAAGCGCTTTCACCCTCTAAAACATAAGGGCATCCTCAGCGTACTTCTAAAAGTTTGTGCTTTCTGCATTTAAATAAATAGCCAATAACTAAAAACTTTGATTGGTTATACAATTAACTTCAAACAATTAAGTGTTTAAAGAAATAGATAAATATAAAGCTTAAAAGAACCTTTTTTAAAAAATATATATATGTATATGTTATATATACACAGAAAATATTTGTATGTAATATAAAAATATTGCATATACTACCTCACTACACCTAAAAGAATCGGACAAACTTTAAAAAGGAATTAATGATGAACAACAATCCATTTAAGTAAAACATACGTTTAAACAGACTAAACTGTTATCTATTTAAATCTATAGTGTAAACTGTTTGTATACATATATACGCATATATCCTAACAAAAATGTATATAAATATAGTTAAACAAAACAATTTTTCTAAATTTTATCACTAAAAAGTATCATTTATATGAATTAATAAATGTAAACAAGTGTGGCTGTAGTCCTTTATAGTAGGATATAAAGAAATGTCTCTTGTAATAAATACTAAAAACAAATAAATAATGTTAAAAATACATTTGATTAAACCATGTTGTTTATTTAAATAACATAAGATTTAAGTTTTAAAATACTTGCTATAGAAATTTGACCATTAATAGCAGGAAATGAACCTGCATTTAATCTCAACTGCCAAAGACATTCTCTGGCTTCCAGTAAAGCATTTAAATCACCACCTTTTTGTCCATCTGTAGGAATTCTGTCTATGACAAAAAATATAAATCTCCCAAAATTATGACATTTAGTACTGTGGACGTATAATGAATTCAAAATTCTTTTATTTTTAATATCTCTATTGTGTTCCATTATGCGTTCCTTTAGTTTCCTTTTAGTTTTACCTACATAAAATGCTGGGCATGATATACATGTAGCTAAGTAAACCACAATTTTTGTGCTGCAGTTGGAGTATCCTGCACATTTAATTGATTTTCCATATCCTTGAATCATAACATATGGTCCGTTGTTAATAAACTTGCACCATTTGCAGAAACCACATTTATTCATTTTTGACATATTAAATGTCTGTTCCCTACTATTGTATTCCATATATTACTTTTAAATTCATACCCCGGCTAAAGCTAACCTTAGGAAAAGGCCCTATTGTATGGTAAAACTCTTCTTTGTTATTAAAAACACTCAACCAACTATCTTTCAATATTTTAACAATTCCTTCTGATTGTTCATTATATGGTAGAATGAAGGCATCTCTTCTGTTAATACCTATATTTTCATTCTGTTTGTTACATAAACCAAACTTAATAATAGGTCTGAATGTAGTGTTCCTTTTCTTTCTAACTTCATCTTTCAATTGTTTTAATAAATTTACTGGATATCCCCTGTCCAAAAACATATTGTTAAAAACTTCTAATTCCTGTTCAAATTTATCGTCCTCACTAACAATACGTGATGATCTTACCATTTGCCCCTTCACAAGACTCTTTTTTTGAAAGTGTGGGTGGCAACTGCTGTAATGTAAGAAAAAATTTGAGTAAGTCTATTTTCTAAAAATGTTGGACTCTATTGTACCATTCTTATCATAGAAAAAGACATCCAAAAATTCACATGTTTTACCCTGTATGTGGCTAGTAAATTTTAAAAAAGGTGATGTAGTGTCTAGAAATTGAATAAAATCATTAAGCTTCTCAGGAGATCCCTTCCAAAATAAAATGATGTCATCTAGGTATCTTGCATACAAGGTAATATTAGACCAATAGTTAGATGTAAAAATACAATTAGTCTCCCATTGGGCTAGCACTAAGTTAGCATATATGGGTGCACATCTTGCACCCATTGCTATCCCAGTCAGCTGTCTATAATATTCTCCGTCCATGTACATAAAATTATTTAGTAAGACAATTTCCATTAAATCTACCAATAATTTGCGTTTTATATAATATAAAATATATATTTTTATATATTACATATTATATATATTTATATATATTAATATATATTATATATATATATTTATAAATATAAATATTTATATATATAACTATATATATAAATATTATATATATTTATATATAAATTTTATATATATTTATATATATAAATATTATATATATATTTATATATATAAATATTATATATATATTTATATATATAAATATTATATATATATTTATATATATAAATATTATATATATATTATATATATATTTATATATATTATTATATATATATTTATATATATTATTATATATATTTATATATATAAATATTATATATATATTTATATATATAAATATTATATATATATTTATATATATAAATATTATATATATATTTATATATATAAATATTATATATATATTTATATATATAAATATTATATATATATTTATATATATAAATATTATATATATATTTATATATATAAATATTATATATATATTTATATATAAAAATATTATATATATATTTATATATAAAAATATTATATATATATTTATATACATTGTATATATAAATGATATATATAGTTATTACTAACAATATTAACAAAGTTGATTCTGATTTCTCATTGTTCAGTGATAAACTATACTCCTTTAAGGCAACAAAACTAGAGATAGACTACCTGCAAGAATGTATCAAAGTAAAGAGAGTGCCTAGAGGGCTACGTATTAGTAAATTCCCAAACAATGCAACAGTCGGCTCAGAACTGCATAAAGAGATTTCTGAACTTTTTGATTGTACTGGACTGGAAATGTTACATCTCATGGTCAAGGACTATGAAAAGAAAGCTGACATGTTACTGGAAGAATTGAATATACTAAATGACTCTATTAACACTGATTCTTCTTTTTTTAGGATTAAGAAAGATTATAACAATGTTTTTCAGGAGGTTGACCAGTACTGTGTAAGAATTATAGAAAGGAAAGTTAAAAAATTAGAAAGAGATTTAAATAACTACAAGAATGGGATAACATTATGTTATTCAAATAAACAGAACTGGTCCACCAGATTTATGAATAAAAATGGAGCATCTTCTTCTTTTCAAAATGCAAATGACAATATACCTATGACTGAGACTTTGAGACGTAGTGAAAGATTGGCTCAGAAACAGAATACTAATAATACTATTAATAACAGTACCCCAAAAAATGTTGACAACCAGGGTTTTCAATTTCCCCAACGCAGGCAAGGGAACAGAGCACAGTTCCAGAACCAGCAAGCGTGGGGGAAACAGCGCAGGTAGATATATTATCATTAAATGAGATCAGTTCACCTCAAACACACTCTTCTACATATGTGATAGAGACAAAAAACTATTTTACCATATTTAATTTTACAGAAAATCAAGTTGATGACACACACTTTGAATTATTTACTAAGGGTTTTCAGTTTGTCCCAACCAAAAGTATTGATGTAACTAAAACCATTTTAGAATTTAAACTGTTCACGAGACAGCTGAATTTAGATATTTTTTTTAAAGGGAAGAACTTTTCTAGGGACTTAGTCAGTAGATCAAGTACTTTTAACCCACCCCTTTCTAAGATAGTGAAAATTGTTTACTAGAAAGAAGATTAGATTTCAAACATTAACAAT
>NC_056733.1:1462759504-1462904504 GCF_019279795.1 Protopterus annectens
TTTTAAGGAAACCCCCAAGCTAACTAACACTAACAAAGGAATTTCATATATATATATATATATATATATATATATATATATATATATATATATATATATATATATATATATATATATATATATATATATATATATATATATATATATATATATATATATATATATATATATATATATATATATATATATATGTGTGTGTGTGTGTGTGTATGTATGGATATATATATATATATATATATATATATATATGTGTGTGTGTGTGTGTGTGTGTGGATGTATGTTGTTGTCTTTTCGGCTTTTCCCAGTTAGGGGTCGCCACAGCGGAACTCCCGCCCGCTAATGATTGGCAGTAGATTTTTATGGTGCCGAGTTGCCAGCCCAACCTTCAGTGAAGACACTCCCATTCACGCATGTCTTTCGGAGGCCACTCGACCACGGGGAGGACATGCAGACTCCACACAGAAGGCACTTCAGCTGAGAATCAAACAGGAGAATCTCTTGCTGTGAGGCAACAACGCTACTGCTGTACCAAGCACCTAGTTTTAGGTTGATGATCTGGCTAGAGGTCAGGCTATCCCAATTGTTAAAGAACACACTTTTGATAGCAGAAGCATCTCTACAAATAGGAATAGGAAATTATGTAAATCTTTCAGTTATCTCTTTAGTGAGTGTCTTAGTGTGTTCATTAAAACCAAGTGGTGGAATTAGGTGCTTGTCCTATTTTTACTCATAAGAAAATTAAGTCTCTACGTTTACTGTTTGAGAATAGAGATGCACCTTTTTTGCTGTCTCCTCTTATTATACAATCTAGGATAGGTATGTTTTCCTGTGGGAAATGTATTGCTTGTAAATGGATCTTTACAGGTGATTCGTACTTGTTTCATCATAATAATTTTGCAGTTCATTTCCAGTATTATTATGACTGCAGTTCTATTTTTGTTGTATATGCTGCTGTATGCTCATCTTGTTTTTCATTTTATATTAGTAAGACTTCGTAAACTTTCTTACAAGAATTAAGGAGCATGCTGCTGCTATTAGAAATACTGATCTCAGTAATGCATTAGCCAAACATAGTCTTACCTGTACTGCTTTCTCACAGTTTAAATTCTTTGTTTTAGATCAGGTTCCTGTTTTCTTTGGAGACAAAAATACTCTTTTAGAAGTTAAAGAATTAAAATGGCAACTTTTTTTAAATGCAGAATCACCCCCAGGGTTAAATGAGAACTTGAATATTAGATGTGCCTTGAAATGGGGTCTATAATTCTTTTTTTATATGAATTCTCTGTATTGTTCCATATTCATGAGTCCTATTCTCTGTATTGTTCCATATTCATGAGTCCTATTGCATATTTATCTAATTCTGTACTGTAATATTTATTATGCAGAATTTTATTTACTGTACATGAGTCTTACTGCATATTCATTTGACACTGTACTATAATATTTATTATGCAGAATTTTACTTACTATACTATAAATTGGTTGATCATTTCATGATGTCACTTCTAATAATACTGTTAACTATATATACTGACATTTTGAATGGATAGTGTCATATTTCTGATGGTCCAGCATATTAAACTGGATGAAAGTGCTAAATATTGGCTCTCTGCATTTTTTCTTATTTTGTTTCCTTAAAAGTGCTGTATTTTTACAGTAGAGAAGTTGTTTGTGTGTGTATAGATATATACATACATATATATATATATATATATATATATATATATATATATATATATTCTTCGGATCCTTGGTCAGATCTGAAGTATAAGTGGAGGTTACAAACTGTTCATGGAGTTGTTTCCTCGAGTATTTTTGGCTTGTCTTGGAGGGTTGCACTCCAGCTAATGATTCTTAAAATGTCGAAGGGAGAAGTCTCTTTAGAATCAATTTATTTTTCCTGCTTACTAAAGCCCTTGGATTAAAAGAATTACAGATCTCTCAAGGGACTTTCAAATGGTCAGGGGCCCAGACTATAGACACAAGAGTTATGGGTGTCAGATAAAGGGATCTTGTGCGCGCACTATCTACATTTTTTGAAACCCAAAGTTTTTTCCCCCATTTTGGTAAACGGCAAAGAAAAACAAGGCAGAAAGTTTTTTTACTTTTTAAGTAGTAAGGAAAGAAAACTACCAGCAATGGTAGGAAGAATTACTGAAATGTAGGAAAATATAGTTAAGGGAAAAAACTTCCCGACAATGGTATTAAAATATATGCATTAAAAAAACAAGTAAGGATAAGGGAGAATAGCTTGCAATTAACATGGTACATAAAAATAGAAAAAGGGAAAGGGTATAGAGCCAAAAACTCCTTTAACTCACTAACTGTTCAACAGCTGGCAGTGACCATGTCTGTACACGAAGGCAGCCAATGAGAACTGGAGGGAGGAGGTTGAGAATTTTGCAGTAGCCACATGCTGTAAAAAGCAGTTGTGGCAGATCCAGGCCCACATGTTGAGGAATGAATGAAACTTTACAACATCAGATCTGTCTGTTTCACAAGAACAAAAGTAAGATCCCACAGAAAGCAAGGTGAGTTAATGGAGGTCTGGACTAAAATGCTTTATGGAGCTTGTGCAAAACTACTGATGAAAAAGAGAATCCTTGATATAAATATATAGCAGCTAAATGAACCTTAATAGAAAAGTAACTAGCTCCTGTGTTTAATACATCTGCTAGAAAGTTGAGTACTTAGGATGTAGAGCCTAAAAAGGGATCTACTTGGTGTTGTACAGTCCCGACTGAGAATTTCTTACACTTTCCCTTATACATCTTCCTAGCAAATTGGTGTTGAGAGGATGTAATCATGTTGATAACTTCAGATGGGAGTATAGGGTTCCTGGCCATCACTGAAATTGCAGAAATCATATGGTTAACTGAAGGGAGTGAGGTTGACCAGATGGTGAGACAAAAGGAGATGAAGCTTGAAGTAGAAGGGGTTTTCTTAAATGTAGCCCAAATGGAGGGAACCAAATCTGGCAAGCTCAGAATGAGGATATCAGAAGGACCTTGGGTGTGCATGTCTTGCCTGTCTGTGAATGAGTGGAGGTGGAGGAAAGGCATACCAGTAGCACTGGAGATCAATGGAGAAAAACCTGTTGCATTTGGTGTTTGAGACTACAGAAGACTTTGAATGCTACTTAGTTGTTAAGAGATCATTCATGTGGAAGCAGAATTTGTCTGCTCAGCCTATCCACAATCAGATTAGAACTCCCTAAGATATGTCCCATTCCCATCCTGTCATAGTTTCTCTGCATATTGGGTTTTACTGTGCTTGTTTAGGTACCATACCACTGCTATGTTGAAGTGCCCACAAGCAAGGAAAACTGCTCTCATCTACAATTTGGCCTCCACTCTAGTTCATGGTCCTTGGAACATCCTGTTTAGGTAATGCCCCCTCAACTCAGGAAGGATGCATCCATAGTAATCATGGCACTGGGGACTGGGTGACCCAAAGGAGTCCCTGCACTGAGGATTGTCTGATTTTTTTCCCCAACAGCAGGTGCTTCAGACATGCTTTCAAAAGCTTTATAGTTTGCATCATTGGTTGTGTTACTTGACATTTCCAAGCTAGGAGTCCACTGCAAACCTCTCATACTTAGTTAGGAGGTTTGTATCACCTGAATGGAAGCCACCATAAGGCCTAGCAACTTGAAAACTGTAGTTGGATCAGGTAAAGTGCTATGATAGATATACTGTTGCTTGCAATATCATGACAGTTCATTCTGGAGATAGCCTGGCTTACTACTGTTTTAATGTATCCAACTAGCAGATGATGTATGTTGGGGACTAGAAAGGTTCTAGTTGTGATTTCACTAGGTTGACCATAATCCACAAGGATAGGCATAACTGGAGCAAGTATTGTCATCCCATAGTAATACTTTCCTTAGTTGATGCAGTACTGAGACAGTTGTCTAGGTAGGAAAATATTTTTCCTCTAGCAAGTGCATGTGAGCTGCAACTAGAGCCACACATTTAGTGAACACAGTGGGTGGGTGGGGGCTGGGGGTGGCGGCTCTGAAATGCTAACAACTGACTCCCACCTGAAAGCATAGGTATTGCCTGAATGATTTTGCTACTTTTATGCAAGTTAGCATCTTGGATATTTAATCAGCATGTCCAGTCTCTTGCCTGAAAGCACCCCCAGTTGGGTTGCACCATGACCATCTGGAAAAAATGTATTCATGTACTGATTTAGATGGTCTGGAGACCCAAGTTTTTTGAACACCAAGAAGAACCTAGAAAAATCAGGACTCTCTTTGCTCTGGTGGGATGTCTTGGGTGGCTCTTCAATCGGAGGTTCTCCATTGCCTGAAAGGTCATTCTTCTCAGATGGTGTGGCATTAAGGATGGACAGGATAGGTGTTTGGAAAATTTTTAAAAAAGTATGGAGTAGAATTTGGCTATAATTTCCTTGATCGAATTGTCCTGGGTGATGGCTAACCCTGTTGTTAAAGGAAAAATATACTTTAAAAATGATCAAAACACGGTAGGTTCAGGTTAAGGAACTTTAATCTTGCAGCAAGGAGACAAAAACGTGCTAATACAGAGTTTGTCTAACCAGAAACAGGAAATACTTTCATTTTTATACATTCTTAAACTGGTTATGTCCTACCATGCTGACATAACAGATTACCACCTTTTTCATCATCATCTGCTGGCCATCTTTCCCATGAATTTCTGCTGATTTATCAATTTTTATTTGAAACTTCCTGAGGAAAACAACATGGCCTTGATTACTCCCAGTTAGATGCATGTTATGTTACCATTCAAGATACTATGGCTAATTCAAGCACAATGCTAGCAGTTCATTTCTCTAATAATCCTTTGTCTACTTTATCTCTAAATTACTACAGCTGCACAGGTTCCCATCCTCAGAACAGAGCTGCTTGTCTAAAATCATTACATTTATAAAATAAGGCATTGTTCATTCATTCGCTTCTGACCTAGCAGATAAACACCTGCTTCTCAAGTACATTTCCAAAAGGCATAAACATGAATATTGCTGTGCTAGCAATTCTAGGTCAGAGGGCAACTTGCAAGTTTCAGAAAGCATACTGCAGTTTTCAAAAAGTATCTTTTCCAGTCTCATATGAAACTCAATTTGTATAAAATACAGTGTATGAAAAATAGAATGAAAAGCGTATTAAAATACTTGGTTATTAATTGGCATTAAGCATACACACATTAATACATATTTTTCTAACATTTCCCTCCTGTTAATACTTTTTTTATTCTATTTTCAAAAAAGGATAAACAGTTTGCTTCTTTTCCTAACCTCTTCCATTCAGGATTTGCAGTTAAGAAAGTCATTCAGTTTAAATTTTTATGAAAGTGTTTCACATTCTAGCAGCTCTTCAAATTCAGTACTTTGATACATAGTCCCAGATACGGATATATCTATGAATTCTTTAACTAATCTCTTCATGCAGGGGATTCCACAACAAATGCAAACTCCTATTAGGAGTAATCCTAACTCAATGGCGATTAATATGTTCATAAACATGGAGCCCCATCACCCAAATGCATTCTGGAAAAAGTCTGTCAGAGGGTTTGAGCCTGGCTTAGTCATGGCCGACACTTGCTGAATCACCTCGAGATGATCGTTAATCTCATGCTGATGGTCAGGAATAAATGCACAGCATTCTTCTTTGATTAAAGTGCAAGTTCCACCCCTCGCCGCTAGGGTGAAGTCAAGAGCCATTCGGTTTTGGAGCACTACAGTTCTCATGGCATTCAGTTCATCAGTTATCAGTTCAAGAGTAGAAAAAGTCGCATTACTCATTACTTCGAGAAGTTTTGACAGTTTTCGCAGCTCCCATATTGATTTAACTGCGCCATATGCAGGTAATATATCTGCCCAGCATATAACAGCATCACTCAAGTCCATGTGCACAAGTTTGGTTCCCACATCACGATGGTCTTTCCAGCCCACTTCAATTCGTCCCACTGGATTCTCAGGTTTCTTAACAGTCTTTTCGGTTACGTCTCGAGTATTTCGAATATTTCCTTGAGGCAAAACTGCATTGTGTCGGATGGCCGGAACCAGGTACCCCAAAAAAACAACTGCCAGACCAATTCTCAGGTAACCATTTATATGCTTTTTTACCACACACAAAATAACAGTCCTCTACTTTAGTTATTACTTTGTTACGAAATGACTGCCCTGCATGAAACATTTTCTTATCTATTACAGATAACTGTTTAAAAAGTACAGGATTGCGTTATACCTGATCAAGAGTCTTATGCATAGATTTCAAAAATGAGTCATAATCTGTACTACAAGATCCACCCAAATCATTTGGTTTTCTATAACATTTATACTGTACTGTAACATTACACTTGCTCCATCCCACTTGGATGGTATCATTTTTATAGAAACATACAATTCCTTTTTGTGTCACAGGCAAATACAGTGCTACTTTATCATGTGCTTTAATAGCAACTGTGTCAAAAAACAGATTTTCCCAGGTCTCATTGACCCCTAGGGGGATAGCAGTCATCAATAAACCCCGTATGCTGTTGGTATGGCATTACAGACCCAGCAGTTCAAACATTAAAAGTCTCAGCGTACACACGTGTAATTGCCTGATAAGTGTTAAAGTTCGGATGCCAGTCTGTGTTTGGTTCATTACGTCTAATCAGTTCAACTTTTGTGGCAGGAAAAAGGAGTAGCCACAACAAAAAGAACAGTGTGATTAGTATTGCAATAAAAATGATCATACAAGTTTTCTGAGGTTGCTCAATGTCTCTATTCACTCTGTACCTGGCCATTTTGTTCTTGTTGTACAACAGTAACAAAGTTTTTGTCCAATTCAAAGTTCTTAACCAGTTTACAGTGCATCAAATGAATCCAGGAAGCTCGCTCTGCGATCTTGACTGCAGTGGGTGTCGACAGTAGTACCTGGTACGGACCTTCCCACTCGAGAACTCCAATTCTTTCGTTTCACAATCTTCACCCAGACCCAGGTGCCTGGGGCTACTGGTGCTTCCGATTTCGGTTGCTCTTTATCTGAAACAGAATTTAACTGCAAAAGTTTGTTATTCAAAAGTCGCCTCATATACCCTGCAAGTGAACTGTCAGCCTCCTGCTCTGCAGACATGAGAGGTTTCCACTGAGGTGTATAATATGCCCTCCCAAACAAAGTTTCAAAAGGAGTTAATCCCTTTGCATTTGGAACAGTTCTCATGCTCAACAGTGCTAAAGGCAAACAGTGCACCCAGTTCTTCTGTGTTTCAGTCATCAGCTTCCTAAGCTTATTCTTCAACACCCCATTATGCCTCTCTACTAACCCTGCAGATTGGGGATGGTAAGCACAGTGGTTCTTTAACGATATCCCAAAATAGCGACTAAGTTGCTGAACCATTTGGTTCACAAAATGCTTTACCGTTATCACTATAAATCTTTTCCGGTATACCAAATATGGGTATAATTTCTTTTACAAGGACCTTTGCAACAGTATCTGCATCTGTTTTTTTTAGTTGGAAACGCTTCTACCCATTTGAAAAACATATCTATAATGACAAGGCAATATTTCTTATTCTCACATTTATTCAATTCTATGAAATCCATACAAATAGTATGGAAAGGATACGGTGGTGTAGGAAAACTCCCTTGCTTAGGCTTCAACGCCCCTTGTGCATGATGCTTGTTACAAACATGGCATGCTGCACAAAACTTTTTTGTATAATTGGTAAATCCGTAGGTTGTAAACACTCGATTCACTAACTGTACCATCCCCCCTGTTGAGACATGGCTCTGCCCATGGCTCAACAACGCTGCATATCTAAACAAATTAGATGGCAAAATTGGTTTCTTCTCCTTGGAGATGTACAGTCCCTTTTCGAGGATTGCTCCTCGTTTTATCCACTTCTGTTTTTCTATATTTGTAGTAAGTGTCTGCATTGTTTTTAACATTTCTAAATCTAAAATCTCAGAGGGTTGTAATTCCTCACTCAAATGAAAAGTTTCTGTGGCTGAAGCTGCCTGCTTCGCAGCTGTATCAGCCCGTGCATTATCTTTTGAAATCCTGTCCTGTTGTTTCGTATGAGCTATGCATTTGCAAATAGCTACTTTTTTAGGTAACTGAATTGAATCTAACAAATCTAAAATAAATTGCGCATGATTGATCGGTTTACCAGTAGATGTCATCATTCCTCTATTTTTCCACTGCTGCGCAAAAACATGTACAGTAGAAAAAGCATACTGACTGTCAGTATAAATGTTCACATTCTTACCTTTTGCTAAGGTACATGCCCTTGTCAAGGCAATCAACTCTGCCGCTTGTGCAGATAAGTTGTGTGGTAAAGATTTCGCTTCTAAAGTTTCAGTATCAGAAACGACTGCATACCCCACTAGATTCTGTCCTGTAGGACCCCTCCTGCACGAGCCGTCCACATAGTGTCACCTCGGCATCATCCAAGGGATCATCCGTAAGGTCTTGTCTAGGTAATGTCTTTTGCTCAATCTCCTGCAATCAGCAGTGTGGTTTGCCATCTGCAGGGGTTGGAAGCAAGGTTGACGGATTCAAAGTTGTGCATCGTTCAATTGTCATATGAGGTTGGCTCAACAGTATGGTCATACAGGAAAGATGTCTAGCTGGAGAAAGATATGCTACTTTTTCTTGCAGTAAAATAATTGCGACTGCATGAGGCACTCTCAATGTGAGAGGGTGGAATAGCACTACTGAGGCCGAAGCCTGCACTGCCATTGCAGCTGCAACTACTGCTTGTACACAGTGGGGCAGGGACCGCGCCACTGGGTCTAGCTGTGATGAATAGTAAGCTATGGGACGTTGTTTGTCCCCATGTTGCTGTGTCAATACTGATGTCATATAACCTTGCTTACAGTCTACAGTTTGAATAAATTGCTTATGATAGTTTGGTAATCCTAAAACTAAGGATGATGCTATCTTCAGCTTGCAGAAAGCTGCTTCTGCTTCAGGTGTCCATTGTAATAAATCCTGTGCTGCCATCGGCTTTTTAAATATTAAATTGGCCAGTGGAGCAGATTCCAAAGCATAATTTGGTATCCAGCTCCAACAAAAATTAGTAGTTCCCAGGAAGGACATCATTTCCTTCTTGGTAGTTGGTCTAGGTGCTTGTAATATTGCTGTTTTTCTATCTTCATCTAATATTCCACCTTCCTTGGATATTACATATCCCAAGTACTTAACTTGTTTTCTCCAAAGTTGTAGCTTGTCTTTGTTTACTTTGTGACCTTGAGCAGCTAAGAACTGTAATAAAGCTATCGTGTCCTCTTTGCATTCTTGCTGGGTGGGGGCTGCCAGCAGAATGTCGTCTACATAAAGTAAAATCTGACTACCTTTCGGTGGGATAAATCCCGCCAGGTTGCTTGCCATTTCCTGTGCAAATATTGTTGGACTTTCACAATATTCCTGTGGTAATCTTGTGTATGTATACCGCTTTCCCTGAAATGTAAATGCAAACCAATATTGGCTGTCAAGGTGTATCGGTATCGAGAAAAATGCATTACTAATGTCTACCACAGAAAAATATTTTTGCTCTGGCTTTAAATCATTCAGTAAGGTGTGTGGATCTGGCACCGTTGGTGCCCTGGGTATAACTGCATTATTTACAGCTTGCAAATCTTGGACCATACGCCATTCCCCGTTTGCTTTCCTGACAGGAAATAAAGGTGTATTACATGGTGAATCAGGAGATTCTATTAAGACTCCTTCCTTAAGTAAGGCTGCTATTATAGGCTTGATTCCTACCTCTGCATCCTTTCTCAAGGGATACTGTGTTTTCTGGGGTCTAAATGCTGACTTTGGCATAATAGTAACTGGTCCTGCTGTTCGTATAAGTCCTACATCTGATTTCCCTGCTGACCAGAGAATGTCTGGTATGCCCCGCAAGGCTTTCTCCTCTTCTTCCAATAAGAGTAACACTCAGCTATTCTCACTAGCCTGTGAGTGCAGTGCTGGGTGCGTCTGTGTAATCCAATTAAATTTCTGTTTCTGTACTCCTTGTTCGGAGAGCTCTAATTCTGTCTGCTTTTCCCACCTTGTGACTTTTTCACGTAAGTCTGCCCATTTCAAATTTTTATTCTTAGTTAAGCTAACATGTGGCAATCGATTAGATTTGTAAAGTGCTAAAAATTCCTGGGGCAATGAACAGCTTACTACACTGTTCCCCTCTGCAAATTTCGCAATACTAGTCTGTTTGCATGGTTCTGAAACAATTCCTGTTCATAATCTTTATCAGGTCCTGGTCTACTACAGTAATATAGAATACAATGCAACAAATGCTGTTTTGTCAATGTCGAGGGAGGGGGACTTGCTGACTTACTGATGGCTATATTTCAGTGTTCATCAGTTCTTTGGTTACTGCCCCTGGACCAGTCGTAACTAAGTCCTGGCTGTACCAATAATATGTTTCACCCTCCTGTCGCACTACAAAAGTATCCATTTGTTGCTGTGCTTCCATACCCTGCATGGTTGGAACTTCGGCTATGCCAAATATCTGCATCAAGTCCCTACCCAAAAGATTTACTGGGCATTTTGCAGAAACCACAATTTTACTTCATTGGGTCATTCCTGATACGGGGTCTGTTATTGCTATGTCATGGGAGAGTGGCTCCCGATACAGCTGTCCATTAGCTGCCTTCACTAGTATATAATCTGGTGATTCTGAATCTTCCGGTAACTTGGAAGGGTGTATCAGGGTCCGTGAAGCCCATGAGTCACACAGAAATTTAACTTCCCTCCCCTCTACCAGAAGCGTCACTTCCGGTTTTGTGTCTGCTAAGTAAAGCTCTAAGCTCAATAGAGCGAAGTCCAAAATTTCATATTCTTCTATGTCCGCGAATTCATGTACATCCTCTACCCCTTCTGTCACATCCTCTACTCCTGCTATCATATTTGCACTTGTCTCTTCCTGCTTGTTTTCATTCAATGATTCCTGACTATCATATAGTCATTCCTCATCTTCCTTATTTTCTGTAGTCACCTTCTTATTTAGCCTGCAATCCCTTGCTAAATGTCCCTTTTTCCCGCACTTAAAACATTCCCCTTTTTTCTTTCTTTCTTCAAAATCTTCTGATCGCTTGTCAGATTGTTTATTTCCCTGGGTATTTTTCTTACCCTTTCTCCCAGTTTGCACTACAAATACTTCTGACCCATCTTCTGCCGAGAATATTTGAGTTTTCTTTTTCTTTTTACTATTGAAATGTCTTTCTGCATGTCTAACATATTCAAGTAATGGCTGTAATCTACTTGTTCGATGATCTACCATGTGCTTTGTAATAAAGCTGCTAATGGGAGTTATACTGCCCTTCAAGAATGCATTCTTTTGTTCATATGAGGAATCTTGTGTCTGGTTTTCTGGTATCTGCATTCCGCAGTGATTATTAAAACACTATAAGTCTAGCATAATATCTATCAACTGTTTCACCTTCCTGTTGAATGCATTGATTAATGCAAGTCCAATCAGCCCTAGGCTTCCACTTTTCAGCGATTCGGTCTGTCGGACCCTTTACTCTGCCATCCAGTTCTGCATTAGTATGTGGGAGTGGTCTAAGTTGTGTCTCACAAGGATTACAGTCGCCACTAATCATGTGCCAATCTGGATCCACAATTTGTCTAACTACTTTTTCTACTTCTTCTCCGTTCAAATGGTAACTTAATCTCATACCCTGTAAGTCCTCTAAAAATTTTCTAAAATTCACTTTTGGGTGGGGAATTCCCTCCGTGGCTTTCCGGATATCTTCCGGTGTCCACAGTCTATAAACTAAAAGAGTCGGATCCTGTCCTGCCTGAGGATTTGGTACTTTTATGAGTGGACATATCTCTTCTTCACTCATAGCCTGTGATTTTCTATTTATTTCACTTCACTCAATCTCCCTCCTCAAGTCGCGTCTTCGAGGCCTTGTCTCGATAGGATCCCTGACAAACGGTTGTGATTTTGCAGGAACAGCTGGGTATAGCGGAGGTGGATCAGCTTGTCTACTCGCTTCATATTCTGGTAACGGAAGCGGAGGGGGTGAAGGAGGGGCCGTTGCTATTACCAAGTTATTGTCTTCTTTGTCTAAGAACATTGTCTTTGAATTCTTTATTCTCTGTTCCCTGCGATTTGCTTCCTCAAGCCACCTATGCGCATGAGGGACTCCTAATTGTCTTTGCTTTTTTAGTTGACCTTTCGCGTCTATTTTTGATTGTTTAACAAGTTTCATAAGTGCAAGTTTATCTAAATTACCATCGAATTTATACTTATCAACCCATTTTGTGTAATACTTAACATTGTCGGCACGCTGTAATTGCATATACTTCGCGTCTTCGGTTAGGGGCGGGTCTCGGGAACTTTTTGTGCACTGATTTCCCATTGCTGTCTTAGCTAAGCTGTAAATTGTTACGTAACTTTTTCTATCACGTGGTACCACAAACCTATACCTTTTCACAGTTTATCTAGAATAACTGCCTACCTATTCTGTTTCCCTGATCTATGACAAAAACAGTAACCCCTTTTTCTGTCCCTGATCTGCACATGCAAATCTACCTGACAAAAACAGTTCTGTAATTAGTCCCTGATCTTAAAACAGAAATAAGGTAATTCCTCCTTACCTGACCCTCCATGCGTTGATCCACCGGTTCGTTGACTCGTCCTCCAATCCCAGATCAGAAACAGTGGCTGGCCTCTTTCGACGACAATTCAGTCGGAGGTCTTTCAAAACAGAAGAGCCGATTTGGCCTCTTCTCCATACGGATGCATGCCACCGGGCCCAATTCTGACCTAGGCCTAGAGCGAGAGGTACTTTCCGGTCCGAAGGACCAAACTGTCAAAGGAAAAATATACTTTAAAAATTATCAAAACATGGTAGGTTCAGCTTAAGGCACTTTAATCTTGCAGCAAGGAGACAAAAACATGCTAATACAGAGTTTGTCTAACCAGAAACAGGAAATACTTTCATTTTTATACATTCTTAAACTGGTTATGTCCTACCATGCTGACGTAACAGATTACCGCCTTTTTCATCATCATCTGCTGAGCATCTTTCCCATGAATTTCTGCTGATTTATCAATTTTTATGTGAAACTTCCTGAGGAAAACAACATGGCCTTGATTACTCCCAGTTAGATACATGTTATGTTACCATTCAAGATACTATGGCTAATTCAAGCACAATGCTAGCAGTTCATTTCTCTAATAATCCTTTGTCTACTTTATCTCTAAATTATTACAGCTGCACAGGTTCCCATCCTCCGAACAGAGCTGTTTGTCTAAAATCATTACATTTATAAAATAAGGCATTGTTCATTCATTCACGTCTGACCTAGCAGATAAACACCTGCTTCTCAAGTACATTTCCAAAAGGCATAAACATGAATATTGCTGTGCTAGCAATTCTAGGTCAGAGGGCAACTTGCAAGTTTCAGAAAGCATACTGCAGTTTTCAAAAAGCATCTTTTCCAGTCTCATATGAAACTCAATTTGTATAAAATACAGTGTATGAAAAATAGAATGAAAAGCGTATTAAAATACTTGGTTATTAATTGGCATTAAGCATACACACATTAATACATATTTTTCTAACACCTATGAAAGGATGGGAGAAAAAAAAAGACATCCCCATCTGCTTTCAGAGTAGGATCATAGGCCAGCTGATCAAGGCTCATACTGATGGAACCCTTGCTGGTGTGGACCACCTCTGCCTCTTTGATGGCAGTTAGAGAAATTCCCTCTGCCTCTGGATCCTTTGTTGTACCACTGCTGAAATTTTCAAAAACAGACATTTTTGGCACCCTTCAGATTTCTCTGAGGGGTCATAAATTTAACCACAACAGCACCGAGCATCTATATATATAAATATATATATATTTTTGTCTTCTACAAGAATAGAGATGTTTAGTCAAAGGGACCACTAATGAAAGCTGCCATAATGTTATAAAACGTTTGTAAGGTGTAGTCAGACCTGATAATTCAATACAATGCATGATCAGCCAATCTTCCTGTGCCATTATATAGCAGATACATGGATAGTGTGTAATAAAATTAATGGTCACCACCTGTGTAACCACTTCAGAGTTTCCATAGTTTTGTTGGCTATGTCTCTCTGAAACCTTCACATATGCATAAAGTAGTTTATTTCTTTAATAGAAACATGTACTGGAAGAATATATTCACTTTCCAAGTCTCTCCATTATCCATAATCTATGTTAGCAGGATACAAAACCTAAGTGTCCTCTGGAATATCACTCTTGCTCCATTGTTGCCTGTCTTTTGGTGTCTGCAACACTCTATCCAGTTTAGGTGGGGTGGACTCTGCTGCATCCATCTCCCGCCACACCCTGGAACAAGCCATGTTAACCAGTTTGACATGTGTTGACACCACCCAGCCCACAGGGAGAGAGGACCTATAAGCTTCTGGTAATATCTCTCCCTCCAGGGAGATGGGGGTTGAATGGCCATGATTCCTTCTGTATCATTACTTCTAGGATTTCAACAAATGTCTTCAGGCGGGGATGGGGAATCTCTCCTTTTAAGATCTGTGTCTGGGGAGGTGGACTATGAGAGGAATCTAGGTGTTTCTTTTTACACTGCCTCTGACTATGAGGGCTGGGGGTGGACTTATCTGAGCTGTCCTTTGGAGAAGGGACCGCCAGACTTCAAGTGCATATGAAGTCCTCTGTCCTGAGAGGGCAAGATAGATGAAAGACTTGAAAGGCTTTGCCTCAGTGGAGCTGGTGGAATATGTAGCTGTTCATGCACCAAGCACAAATCCAACCTCTTCTGCAGTGAACCATCAGTTCCGATATGTGGGGCCAAAGCCATTAGAGTTGACTTCATCTCTGCTGATACCAAGGGATGTTCATCAACACTGACAAGCAGCATAGAAGATTCAGCGACTGGGAGTCATCTGGGAAGAATTAGACACTGAGTGCAGTGTTTTACTTCAAAAATGGCCCCAGAGGGTTTGTTGCCGAGCCCCTTGGGCCTAGTGAGGGAGTCAGTGTTGGCAGCAGCAAGGCCAACACCTCCACAGATACTGAGGACAGTGATGCCTAAGGAAAAAAATCTCTGTGAGTGTTAAGAACATTGGTACAGGATTTCTTGCTGGTTGTGAAGTTCCTGGAGCTGAAACTGGGTTCAGAAAAGGAACAGTCATGAATGTGGTTTGGGAATCTCCTCATGCCACTGTAGACATTAAGGGGGATGAAAGGACACCAACTTGAAGTTGAGTCTTGCTAAATGTTTAGTTTTATTTTGAATTTAAGTGAGGTAGAGCACTGATCTCACTGGACTATTTCAGTCTCAGCCCATTGTAAACACAATAGGTACATGTCATCACACAGAGTAAATGACAAAATGTAATATATGCATATATTATATATAAAGTAAGTAACATGGTGCTTTTGACATATTTTGTTGAGAAAGATATCCTGACATATATATATATATATATATATATATATATATATATATATATATATATATATATATAAATATGCTGTTGAAACTTGTATACTTTGAAATCTTTTGAGAGACCATTTGGACAGTGACTTAGACTGGTAAAACTTAAAATGTGAGCAGTTTATCATAGGATATTTTATTACCATATTGGAAAATGGATTGCAAACCGAGTGCTACTGCTAATAGGGGTAATAGGTATAAGGTAATATCTCATAATATGACAAAAATGGAAATGTGAAATGCAATACAATATTACGGGTACTTTTCCGTTAAACCCCTACCAGTTCATGCTGCTGTATTCCACTGGTATTTCAGTACTGGTCACAAGTTTCTGTGTGACAACTACTTCTGTACAACTGACTGACAAGTGTCTATTGTTATGTTCATAGCTGTCAAGTGTACCTCATTACAAGGAACGTACCTCATTTGGGGTCTTAAAAAGTTCATGTTCCTCGAAGTTCCGCATTGAAAGACTGTCACACATTCAGAGTCAGAAATTTTGTAAGTGAAAGCTATTGTAAATAGAAACAAATCATATTAATTCATTAAAAGATCTTCTTTATAAGTAAAACCAGCATATTTTAACTATCCTATGACCTTCCTAGTTGAAGTTGTTAGTAAGCCATTAGTATGTATTCCACATTTTGCCCATTTGTTCCACATTATGAGGGCTACTGTTCCTTATTTTGGAGATGGAAGGTTGAGAGCTATGGTTATGTTAGGTGTACCGGACCATTTGGGTTAACCTTTATAAAGGCGATTAACACTCCAGCGAACAGCAAAAGTTCGAAAGTACATTCTCAAAATCTTGACCTGAAAATGTTCGAAAGACTAAAGGTCGACTGAGGTATTGCATTTGCCCATTAACTATTCGCACAATGTGAGTACGACCTTAAAAGCAGTCGCATACGTGAGTATGTAACTTACGCATTTTGTGTGAGGCTGTTAGATTCCAAATGCACTGGTAGCATGCTGAAGTCCTTACATTGATTGGTGTGGATTATTGTTTACTGCAGATATCTTTGCAGAATGGAGGTATGAAGCCCTGTGAATGACTGCTGTAAGGCAAATGATAAACAAAGACTGAAATGTAACTACTGCTGTTGGTTCAAGACACTTTGCCATGTGTTCTTATGTTAAAGTATTATGTAGACAGTAGCCAATTATCCATAGTATGTGTCCTGATAGCATCCCTGAAAGTAACCTAACGTGCAAGTAATTAAATTTAGTACAGAATGATGTGACCTGAGTGGTATATATTGAATTGTATTTAATGTGCCCTACAAACCGATTGATGAAAGTATATCAGACATTTGTTTGTCTCCCAGTCGCAACTGCTGTTGTACAGCATGTCGGAATGATTAAACTATATTGACTAGAGAGTATGCTATATGTCTATTGGTTATAGTTGGGCAGGAAATTCTGCAAAGCTTGGCTCATTTATGTAATGCTATGGAGAACAGTGCAATATGGGACAAGGTGTTTTTTATGTAGCAAGTGTATGTTGTAGCACAGCAAACACCAGAAGCAATGTTAGCATGTGTATTATCCAATGTCATCATAGCTGTCCTGTCTGTGCTGATGTGTTTTTTGTTGCTGTTCAATTGAAAAGTGAGTGTGATGTCACCTGTCTTTCAGCCTGGGGAAGGTGGTTCACAGGAGCATGCGCCAGGTACAGTGAATACAATGTACAGTACAAGCAGGACCCAGAAAGGGCGTGAATTGCTAATGATTGATGGTTATCAGTACTACCAAGAGAAGTGTGTACAGGCTAGGGAGTATTAGTGTTGTACTCATAAAAATAAGGAAAGATGTACGGGCAGATGTGTTACAGACTCAGACAAGGATGGTTATAAAACTGGTTAAGAGCAACACCCATTACCATGCACCTGATGTGCTGCAAGGGGAGGTGATAAGAATTAAAGAGCAACTCAAACGTCGTGAAAAGCAGTCTGTAGAAGACCCCTGTAAAATAGTTGCTGAGGTGCTGGCTGCTACATAAGCAGACATGGTGAATGAGTTGCCTAATACTACAGCACTGAAGCAAAGCATTGGGAGGCAGCGGTATAAGTAAAAGTTGGCCATGTTTAAAGACTTCTGCTCCTTGAGGGAATTGACAGCAGATATGCTACCCTTGAAGACAGGTATATTTGTAATAAGGCACAGCGCAGATACACCTAGCGACACAAATGTTGTTGTCATAACCACTATGGATAATCTTAGAATCATGTGAGAGTCGGAATACATACTGGCAGATGGGACCTTCCCCATCAGCACGAGTGAATGCAGACAGATATATACTTTGCAGTGTGCACTTAATGGCGGTGTGAGCAAAAAGGGAGTACCAGTGGTGTATGGGATACTGCCCAGTAAACGTGAGGATTGTTATGATAAGTTTTGGGGAATGATTCTGCAATTATGCAATGACAATGAACTCAGACTGTTACCCAACATGGTTCTTACCGATTTTCGAATGTGCTGCAGTTTAACTCTATCGGAAGACACCTACCCAACACACTAGCCAAGGGCTGTTGGTTCCATTTTTATCAAATAGTGTGGCGGAACATCCAGAAGTTGTATCTGGCAGGCACCTTCGGTAGCAGTATGTCTTTCGCCATGTTATGCAAAGAGATACCAGCGTTGGCATTTGTTGCACCTGCAGATATCAGTAGCACCTTTGCCAAAATAGAAGCTGACATGCCGGAGGAGGGCAAGCCATTATGTACCTTTGTTAAAGAAACATACATCCATGGTAGGCCATGTAGGTATGGAATGAGTGGGAATACGTCTGATAGGGTACCCCCTCTGTTCGACAGCTCCTTCTGGAACCAACACGATACATGTGTGATGGGATATCCACACAGTCAGAATGCAGTAGAGGGGTGGCAGAGGAGACTACGGAGTTTAATGGGTAAAAAAAACGTTGTACATGCTGGATATCTTGCATGCAATACAGTTGGAGCAGAACCATGTTGATGATCTGAGGCATAGACAGTTGCTCTGTCTGCCTTCATCCTCGAAAAAAAGAAGATTGTTGGATAAGGAATCCAGCTTCACCAATCTACTAGCAAAGAGAAATGACTTCACAGCAAGGGGGTTTGTAAAGCTTGTCGCGAAATACTGCTCATTTTCATAGAGATGCATACACTTCCATGCATTTACTGGAAGGGGTGTTTTTTGTGTTTAAATGCTTATGTGGAAGCTATCTGAACGTGTTTTACAATGGATTGGCTTGTTTAGGTTCATAGGACACTTCCAGTGCACTACTACTTGATGTTTTTTGTTACTTATTGATGATGGTAATGTAGGCACAGTTTAAAAGCATGGGAAGCAGTTCGAAAAATATCGAAAAAAATTTTCCACTATGTGGTTTTCGACATTTTTTGAATTTCGCAGTTCCAGATTCACTTATCTGAGTCGCGAAAGTGAATGTTCACACAAGTCCATTTTGCGGTTCTAAAGGTAAACCAACCATTTGGTCATTGCAGAAATAGCTGCAGTTCACTGTTAAACCCCTACCAGTTGCGGGAGTTTTTTTTTTTTTTTTTTTAACATTTTTCGGCCATAAGCTACTTACCTTTTCAGTATAATACTTAACACAGAATCCCGTCTCACTGTAGAAAAAGGTTAATGTAGGGGAATACCATTAAGAGAGAAGATGAAAAAATTTATAGTACTGGATATGCCTGGATCTGGTGATGTTTAGCATGTATTATTTCACACAGTACTGAGAAAGATGTCGGCCAGGTCTCAGGATTAATGTCTATTGCTGTCAAATCAACAACTGCAAACTTTGTAAAGTACACATCGCATTGCAGCTGTATTTTTCAGCTATGCAAGGTGCTCTGAAGAAGTCTTCAGAGTTGTACTGCACTACAATACACACAAAAAATATTGGTCTTGCCAACGGTCACAGTCCCCGGTTTATTCAGTCAGCCCTCACGTGCAAATGAAAGGAGTTTTTTTCCACATTATAAAAACTGTGATTGTGCAGCACCAGACAACACATTCGTCTCTGCAGTACTGCCTGCCAAATCAAATAAAAAAGAAAGTTACTTACCTAATGAAAATGATTCTTTTTACATCACATTTATCAGTCCTGCATGAATGATAAAAATAGTGCTGAAACACAGCAGCGCGAAGGTAGGGGTTTAACGGAAAAGTACCATATTATGTCTCACTTGTTAAAAGTATAAGAATGACCCTGAGTTGAATATAATTAACAATTGTAACTGGATACAAAGTAGTATCTCACAATAGGATATACAACATACCTCTCAATCTCTTAGAGCAAGAAATCTGGACAAAGCCATAAATAAAAGTTGAACAAAGGCCTAAAAATAGGGACATGCTTTTATAAACTTGGAAAGTTGATATAATAGGTTTTACAGTAGCATGAATTTTCTGAAGGGTATGAAGTCTGAAACTGAAATGTATATCATTATTTTCTAACTTCAGTCTTTAATGATTTGCTACTAATTTGCCAAAAAAACAATTTTATGAAAAATGGACCAATAATATGAGGCCAAAATATGGACATTCTGTGAAAATCTGTACAGTTGAGAGGTATGAAAGAAATAGGAGGCAGAAGTGAATGATGCAAAGTATGAAAATACAAAAGGGAGTAGGGAGAATCTATAGAGGTGGATGTGTTTAATTTCATGACATGATAAATCAGAAATGTAATATAACATGTCAATTGTAAAGTACATAAATGACCGAAAGTTGAAGGCAACTAACAACTGTAAATGGCTATACAGTAATATTTTATTATTTATTATTTATTTTACATTTGTTAACCGGGCTGGTCTAGCTGGATACATATCCGTTTTCAGTAGAGGCCCGAGGAGAAAAGCTCCAATACACAATAGAAGTACATAATTAAATTGCAAGATTCAAAGTATTGTTACAACAAGAGAATATAGCTTACATATGCAGGAATGAAAATTTACATAGATGTTATATAAGACAAAAGGACAGACAGGAAATTATACACAATAGAACATTCAAGAAAGAATCTGAAATGTAAAACAGTGTGTGATACTTTTTAAAGTATACATACAATAATCATACATAATAGGAGGGTGAAGTGAATAATGTAAAGCAGGACCTATGTATAAAAAGCTAGAAAAATGCGAAAGGGAGTGTAGTGTACAAAAACAAGAGAAATGTAGGGAGGATTGATGGAGGTTAGTCTAAAGCCGAAATAACATTACAGAAGATGTAACTGAAGATCATTCACTGTAAAAGAATACTGACAAATTCTATGGGGAAGCGCAAAGAGACACATGGGGGATGGGGGGAATAAGAATGAAATTAAAAACTAAAAGATCACTATAGAAAATGAGCAACATGAAAGTGGAATGCTATAAGTTGAAGAAATGATCTCAAAAGATTTCAAAGTAATGGGTGGACACCAACCAAGACATAAAACTAGGAAGTTGAGAAAATAAGCAATGTACTATAATCCAGAGAAGGGAAATGGTCACTATGAGCGGTAGAGAAGAAAAGGAATACCCAGGAATCACATAAAGATAAGATGCAAAAGTGAGAGAAATGTGAAAACAAAAATAAGCAAGGATGTCCTTCCTTATTATTGTTGCATTATTCTTTACTCTTGGGATATCCTGCCTAGGATAGCTGAAAATCTAGCCAGCATTACCAAAGTCTTTACATCTTCTCAGTCCTGTATGTCCAAAGTGTGAGGTATATATGTGATGTGTGAGCATCTAATCCTGCGAACATCTTTGTTGTAAGACTAAATTCAGTCTACAAGCCATTCACTCCACAACTGAGCCTTCTACACAAAAGTGCCCATAGGGGTCTTTTCCTTTCTTTTTTCTCTAGCTATTACTTCAGTTTACTTGTCATCTAGGAAGGCAGACTGTGTACAAGGGAGGCAGATTCCCTATAAAGACAGACACGAACAGTTCTTTTTTTTATTGTTTGGGTGCTACCTGCGCCTGTATGCAATGTGAGATTTGTCAGGCATTTGTCCCTAAGGCACTCTGCAGTCATTTGTTGTCTCTTTCAATTCACTTGGAGAACCAGTGATTGAAGCTTTTGGCTCAGGGTACTATGGTTGAATCTGCCCATCCCATCATTCGGCTGCCACTTAAAAAGAAAGCCAAAAAGGTGCAAACTGATACTATTGCTGTCCAGCTGCCACTAGACATCTCCATCCGGTTGAAGAACCCGAGGACCGTTGAGTGCTACTGTCAGCACCCTCTGCTGTGATTCAGTTGGAGGCCAACATGGACTTGCCTATGTCAGCTGAAGCTGTGGCAATGTCTGGTGCAGATGGGGTGGGGGGACTGGACCATGGCTGATTATTTCAAAGGAGCCTAAGGGCCTCCCCAAATACTTGTGGGGAAGAGGTGCCCTCACCAAATCAAGGCAGGGGTCTGAACCCCATAGATGTGTTAAAGCTGATGTTCTTTGAAAAAAAAAAAAAAAAGAAGCAGAAAACTAAGCATGTGGTCCCTGTGGCTAAGGATTCACACAAGGGATGTCAGGATTTTATTTTGGGACTTTTCAATTTCTTATGGATCTTAATCCATTCACCCCCTCCAAACTGTCTCTGTTTCTGTTCCTTGGTCTTCCAGTCCTTTTAAACACCCTAGAGGCTTTCATTTCTCTGATAAGGAGTTAAGATTGTGGTGGTCAGAGGAGGAGGAGGATTCTCTTTCTCCTGACTCTCCTATGGAGAAATTGTCTTTTGGGGATATGGTGGTTCATACGATAGAACACTTTGTAGAACTGTTCCCATGTTTTTGGTGCCCCGAAAAGATACTATGAACTCTTGCAAATACATTCTCCTCAGCCTTCTGTGGGTACTCCAGTGCTAGCTGCCTTCCTTGATACTTTCACTGCAGCATCTCAGGCCCCTGACTCTCAGCCTCCATGCCCCTAGGTTCTATAAAGTTCCTGAAACTCAGCAGTTTATATACACACACAAGCCCCTCTTCTGATCCTACTGTTATTTCTGTAGCCACTTATAAACCATCCAAGCTGCAGTCGTCTTCTAAGTTTTTACCTTCTGATAAGAACAGCCGTACTATGAACATGTATGGTAAAAAAGTATATGCCTCTGCTACCTTAGTCTTCATGGTTATTAATTACCAGACCCATATGACTAAGTATGTCCTAACTCTTATCTCTCAACTTGGAGACATTCTAGCTTTGTCTGACTTGGAAGGTAAGTCTTCTGCCCTTTCCCTTTTGAACTTTGCTTCTCAGGTGGCTTGTCATCCCACTAAATGTAGCTATGATGCTGCTGATGCCTCCTTTAGGGCAGCTGTATATGAATCTGTTTTGAGGCGGTATTCTTGGTTATGCCTCCACGCTCTGCCTGAAGAATTCAGATCTATTATTATTGGATTCTCCCACAGACAACCTGAATCTCTTTGGCACTGCTATAGCTGAATTATTTAACACCCTTCAGAATAAGGGTAAAGTGATGCAGGACTTGAAACAAATCTTTGTCTCTCCTGTTCCTAGGTGTCAGAGAAATTATCCTCCTAAGCCATCTTTTGTTTGTAGGCAGTCTAAACAGCCTTCTAGCAGCAAAGAGGGCTTTTAGGAGACTTTTTTTCCAGACAAACTTTCTCAGGGTGCTAGACTCCCTTCTTTCCCTGACAAATTTGCTTCTATTTGACATTAATGCTACTCTAATCCCTTGGCCAGGTTCCTCTGCACCTCAGGTTGATGACTCCTTTTCCTGTTTGGCAACAGATTACCATATATGCTTGAGTTCTTTTCCTTATCCAAAATGGTTATTTTATGGCTTGGAAGTCCCTTACTTCTTTACTGGACCTCCTTCATTATCCTCTGTCAGCTCCCTCTCTTTCTTTTGGTTATTCAAGATCTGGTGCTACAGGGAGCGAACCAACCTGTCCCACTCAAAAGGGAAGAAGTTTTTATTCAAGGGAGGAGGGTGTTGTAGAGGCCATCTCTAGAACTGTCTTTTTTTCAAAACTTTTCTCAAGGTTCCTTCTTTCAGGATGTTGTCTCTTCAGACACTTTTCCCTCTGGTATCCTTGGATTTGAAGAAGACTTGCTTCCAAATTCCTGTTCACCCTCTGTTCAGGAAATTGTTACATTTATGTTTCTTTCTCATTACCAGTTCTCTGCTTTGCCTTTTGGCCTTTCTGCAGCTGTAATGGTCTTTACTAAATGTCTGTCTCCCAGTAGTAGCCTTCTGCAGACTTCAGGGAATTCAAATATTCTCTTATTTTGATGCAATTTTGATTCAAGCCTCCTCTCAGCATCTACAGTTCACTATACTACTACTGCTCAGTGTGTTTCACAATCTGTCTCAAAAATCATGTGTTTACTCCCTCTCAGGATCAAGTGTTTCTAGTTTGCAATATTTAGACCATTCCAATGTTGGCTTGCCTCCCATCTCCCAAGGTCCCCCCTTTGACTGCTTATTTCCAGTCCTTCCTGTAAGGAAATTTCTCCAAGCACTGGGGTGCATGGCATCCAGTATTCCTATGGTTTCCTTTGCCATCTCAAGCCTGGCTTCAGCACTGCCACCCTCTGGAGTATGTAGTTCCTCTCTTGCTTTGTTTCAAGCTGGAGGATTCACCAGATTTCCCTTTTCAGGTTCCTCTCACTGCTCAGGAGCTGTACACAGATGTTTCCAATTGCAGTTAGGGAGCCTCCTCCATCAAAATAAAAGTCCAAGGTCTTTGGATCCATTAACAACTAGCAGACAATATCAACATCAAGGAGATGAGAGCTCTACGTCTAGCTGGTTAGGCTTTTCCTTCCATTTGGGTTTCAGGTCCATTAAATCTTTTTAAAGACTTTACCACAGTTATGTGGCACCTCAATAAGCAAGGAGGCACAAAATACTACCTTCTTTGCAGGCTGGCTCTTCAGGCTTGGGATTTTGCAGTACACAATCACTTGGTTCTTCAGTCGGTCTATATTCTTTCAGAGGACAGCCTGGTAGTACACTCTTTGAACTGGTCCAAGACAAATTCTCATAAGTGGATGCTTTATAGCGAGTTGTTTCTGAACATTATACATAGGTGGAGTACTCTACAGGTTGATCTTTCTGCCTTCCCTCTGAACAGACAACTTCCCTAATTCTGTTTAAGAATGACAAAAAAAAAGCACAGAAGTATAAACTTGAAGGACTACAAAGATGGAGTATTTTTTAAGAAAAGGTCACGACCATTTATTCCACAAATCACGATTAGTGCTTTTGTCCCTAAATCATAGTTGTAGGACTGTATCAGAACATTAAAAACCTGGAAATGCCCAAACATTTGTAAAAAAAACTACTATTCCTCTCTCATCTTGCCTCCTAGCACTCATGCCTCCCATCTTGAAACTCCTCCCATCTTTCACCACCAACTCCCACCAGCAGGTTTGGCCTTAGGTCAAGTGGTGCCTAGGCAAAAGGGCTCCACAGCACCCCCCACACCACCTGGTGCCCCCATCCTGGTCTATTTACACCATCCATATTACTGGAAAAGTACCCCTGTTACAGCGGTGCCCTAGGCAGCCACCTAGTTGGCTTATGCCTAAGGCCGGCTATGCCCACCAGAAGTCAATTGACATAACTCCAACCCTATTCCCTCTCAAATCTATCCAGTTATTTGAATATAAAACCATCACAAACCAATCTCTGAAATCCTTTGTAAAACCTAAATCTAAATAAAATGTTTGACCAATACTTTCTATAATCCTCAAGCCTTAAAACTGAGAGGAGATATCCACCCCAACCCACCCTCTTTGCATATCGTACCTCCCCTATAACAAAATACCTGAATTTCATGGATGGTGTGTTAATGCACTCACTTGTCATTGAGATACAAAATGAAACTAATGATATTAAGATGCTACTTTCAATCTATAACATCTGTAGAGTTAACAGAAAAGTTGAGAACTGGAGGAGTTGCAATTATTTATATAAACATCCTTCAACTCTACCCCACTACAACAAAGCAGAAATTCTGGTCAAAACTCTCAAACTAAATCTACATTGCAGGAGTATATAACACATCTGTTAACAATCATACCACTACAGATGACATCCACTGCTGGCTCACCTCTAACATTCCTCAAGAAAAAAAATAATACTAAGCAATTTTTATATTGACTGGATGTCGCTCTCCTCCAGCAACTCATCTCAGGACATAAATTTGTATGAGGTTACTCAACTGATCACCTCTCCCACTAATTATAAAAACAACAGATGGACCACCATAGAGCGAACACTCTCTACTTCAGGAATTCTCCTTGACTCTTAAGTGACCAACTTCCCCATATTTGCATTAATAAAACAAACATCATCACTACAATGTGCCACATTTTAAAATGGTCCTCAAGGGCAGCTAGCCAATACTTACCTACAACATGGGCAACAAATAAAACTCAAGACAGCAATCAATAAATTAAAGAACTCAGAAGTAGAATTAAATATCCAATTAAATCTGACAAAAAAAACACACACACTACATGAATCGCCAAAGTAATAATCACCTTAAAACCTATCAATAAAAACTTTTAGGAGCTATTCCAAGGCTAAGCGACAGTTTGGCTAAATTCCAAGTACCTGGAAATAAAGTAAACACCACAGCATATGTTGAGCTATTTATGATATCTCTCTACAGCCATATTGAGTGCTGTATAAGGCAAACTGTGATTACTCGTATTAAGGATGAGAAACTCAAAAGACAAGCCATCCTGCTGGAATCGCAATATCAATCAGTTATACAACAAACAAACAAAAAAATCTTGGCCAAGCATAGGAGGAACAAAGCCATACATACTAAAAGTCCCCTGACTGATCTAAACAGGTAGCTAAGAGGGTTAATTAATACTTCAAAAGCTAAAGCTGAAGAAAAAAATAGCTTTCCAGGCAAGCGACAACCACAAAGCTTTCTACAGCTATGTCCGTAACCACAGGCGAAATACTCAAAAATGCATGGAGATTATTGTAAATGGCATCACCCACACTGAAGTGAAGCAGAGGTCACTGCCAACCATTTGGCTGACAGGTTCAGCTCAAATTTCTCCCACCACTCCAGTCCAAAGGAAATACTAATACCACAATCTCCCCAACTATTACTCGAGAACAGTTTATAGATGCACTTTCCAAGGCCAAAAACACTGCATCGATGGGCCCTGATAACATCCCAGGATGCTTAACATATAGCATGAAACATGACCTCTCTGGTCCACTTGAATCACTTTTCAACTAGAGCCTATGGTCGGTTCTTGTGCCCAAGGCATGGAAGATGGCTACAGTTATTACCCCACACAAAGGAGGTCCAACCACTGAACTGGGTAACTACAGGCCCACAAGTCTGACCAGCCTCAGGCTATGGAAAGAATCTTCATGGACATGATAAATGAGGACATAGGTAACCTGCAAATGCCGGACCCATTACAGTTCAGCTTTGTTAAAGGAACGTCATGCCTATTAAATCTTGTGGTCTTTTTTGAGAGGGTCACCAAAGCACTGGATAAAGGCAAGACTGTGCCCACAGTTTACCTCATCCTGGCCAAGACATTTGATACAATACCCCATGCAGGCATTATAGACAAGCTCACAAATTTAGGTGTTAACCCTTTATCACCCACTGGATAGCCAACTAGCTCACTGTTGGGAGGGTGACCTAATTGTTAAGGTGTTTGCCTTACAAACACAAGGTGCAGGGTTTGGGTCTCACAAGGGATAATTGGCTAGGCTTAAAATGGCTCACAAGGGCAGTTAGCCTAGTACTAATCTATGAACTAGGAGGTCAAAATAGGTGAGGCCACCTCCCCCAAGAGGGCAGTCACTAGCAGAGTCCCCCAAGGCTTGGTACTGGGCCTACTCCTTTTTGCATCTATTTCTCTGAAATGGAAGCAAACGCTGAAGGTTTATGGCTGACTAAGTTTGCAGATAACTGCAAGCTGAAGTAACATCCTTCAAGAAGGCCCATCTCTAACAACTGGTGCCAAAGCTATGACCTTAAACTCAATGCTAAGGAATGCATACTTTTACCCTTTGGGAAGTCAACCATCCCAGCTAATTACCATGTTGATATGTCAGAAGATTCGATGCAGTGATCAGGGATAGCCAGTAGCCTTACCTTTGACCACCATGTGGCCACATTGGTCAGGAAATCCTTTTGCGTTGTACAACTTATAAGTAAGGGTATGACATCTAGGTCCAAAGAGGTCATTACCCCTCTGTACTCTGCCCTTATCAGACCAATCAAAGAGGATAACACTCCCTTTAGTATGTACCTGAGCAGGCATATGCAGCAACTACAGTAACCTTGGAGGTTCCTTACAAAAAGGATACAAGAAGTAACAAACATGCATTATGGCCCTTTCCCTTTACTCGGTCTGCTACAGATTGTTGAGGGGTGACCTATGCTTAGTTTACAAGACATCCACAAACCTCACACTTCTGAATCTCCTGCATATTTCATAAGTCAAAGAGTACGCAAAATACGTGGTTTGAATTTTGTCTGACTTAAACAGAACATGCTGGAGAGACAGATGTGTCCCAGATATTGCTCTTTCTATGGAACAGGTTTCAAATCCATGTCAAACTGAGTTCATCTATTTCCCAGTTTAAGAGCAACCTAGATCAGTGGGTGGGGAATAGGAAATTTACACCAGGCATGGCACCCATGTCCTCTATGGACAGAGGTATCTTATTAAATGTCTGGCCCTCAATGTCCTACTTGGATACAAGACATCATTATTCTTTTTGGAAAACTTGGCTAGGCTTAGAAAGCCCCCCAAGGCCATTAGCCTAGTAACTATCTATGAAGCATTATAATCCCAAGTTATTCTAGTTCTCCATAAATCAGTTGCTAAACCCTAGCCACTCAACATAACCATCGTCAACAATTAATTCAAACTTCACAGACATCACCAATGTATTTACCTCCAACTTTATTAGTTCAGTTTAATCCTTACTCAATAGCAACAACCACAGCAAATTCCAATCCCTAAAATCGTCACACTCACTATCTTTTCAATCAGTCCTCACCTCTGCCATAAGAAGCTTCTGCTCAAACTAAAACCCAACTCCCTAGCACCTGACATGTGAATATCTACAACTTGCAAAAGAGGCATACCTTATCTTGTCTCTATATTGATTAATGCTCTGTTAGTGAATCACATGTAATGCTTCTGTGGAAAAAATGCTGCACCCTTTCAATCCCTAAAGGCTGTCAATCAACTGAGCTCATTAACTATAGGCCCATTGCCATTCTGTCCCCTACCCAAGATACTTGAAAAATGCATTCACTCCCAATTACTTCATCACTCAAAAAAGAATTATTTCTCCCTTACAGCATGGTTTCCACTCAAACCTTAGCACTTCCGACCATCTTCTTTGCTTCATTGATACAATCAACACAAACAGAGATGAAGGAAACCCAGTATCAGCCCTCTTTTTTTGATCTCTCCAAAGCTATTCTCCCACAAAAAGATAACTCCTCCCTTTCCTGGTATTCCAGCTACCTTGGTAATCACCATCAGGCGGTGAAATGGTTGACTGACATCTCAGCATTTGTCCCCATATTGGTTGGAGTTCTACAGGTTCTGTCCTGTTTAGCATCATTGTTAATGACCTTGCCCTGACAAACAAGAATGTCACCCTAGTACAGTAAGCAGATGATTGTCATAATCTGCTCTGCAAAAAAAAAAAAAAAAAAGACTCACTACAACTGCTGATTCAAGAATCTTTCCCTTCAGTAGAAAACTGACCTCCAGCCTGGTATTCCTCAACACCAATAAATCAAAATTACTTCTCTTTGTGCCAAAACACCCTGCATTAAAAGATCATTCTTCTCTGTTACCTCCTCTAACACCACCAAAATACAGATTGTCACCTATACTAAACTACCAGGAGTTCATATAGATGAACCCCTAAAAGTCAATGTCCACATCGATCATGTAGTTAAAAAAACTCACCAAAAGCTTAGCATTCTCTATAGAGCCAAACCATAGCTAACACAGCTAGATATTATATTGGTGCAACCTTCCTCCTACCTACCATTCTCTATGCTGCATCAATACTTACCAACATCCAACAAACTTATCTTAACAAGCTCGAACAGTACTACATCAAAGTCACAAAATCTGCAGTTTGGACTATCCTACTAACTCATATACTCTCAACTCTCTATTGTCCATAAGCTACTATACAAACCAATTGACTGTCCATCCCTAGTAAACCTAATACAATCTTACCACCCACCAAGGACTCTCCGATACTTGTATCCAAACCTAACTTGACGGGTTGCTTCCTGTATTCTCACATAGTGTCCAAAATCTTGTACTCCATCCCCTAACAGGCAAGAATATCACTAAGTTCTTTCAAGCTTCAACTAAAAATACACTTGCTCAACTCATAGGGCTGCAAATGTTCTCCACCTGATTAAACAATTCTTCTGTCTTTGACAAAATTGCATAAAATTACAACCTATAGTATGTCTGAGTATTGTATCCATTACGTAATGAAGAAGCACCATTGTAAGACTATGCCTGTTTGTATATAATTCCTCTACTGATTTCTTGCTTTCCATATTTATGTATATTCTGTATAAAAGTGCCACTTCCCATGGTAAAGATTAGAGTACCTCTGTTAGATGTCATTGTTCATTTGTACTGTACTGAAGCTTTTCTCCATACTCCTCTTCTGAAAATGGATCCTAAGCTCAATTGGACTTTCCTGGCAAACAAAAACAATAAATAAAGGAAGGTATGCTGGCTATATCTGGAGAGTGGAATATGGTTATGGGAAGTGGGGAAAACCGCATAGAGGAGGAAAGAGAATAGAAAAACACAAAATGCTGTGAATAGCTTGACCCTGTGGGATAGTGGTTGTATGACAGAAGAAGGGCGGGGAAGGGAGAGGGGGAGGCTACACATTTTGTAGACCAAAATGAAAAAGCTGGTAGAAGATGCAAAAAAATATCCATATAAATGAAAGAACATATACAAAATATAAGGAGGACAGAGGTAGATCCCATATTCTGTTCTGATCATGTACCCATACAAATAAAACTAGATCTTGGGCTAATTGTAGGAGGAGAGAAGCACAGGAAATTCCCAGTATATTTGTTGAAGAATTAAAGATTTAGAACATGGTTAACGCGCCCTTTCAGTAATATAATGAATACAGAGGAGGGGAAGGTGGAGTAAGATGGAACACAATAAAATGGGAGCTGCAGAGAAGAATAAAGCAAAAAAATGCTCAAGAAGGTTTTAAATGAGAAAAGCCACAATTTTCAGAAATTAAGGGAGTTTTGGTTAAGAGGGACAAATCTGACAGAAAATGAAGAATTCGCACAAATGAAGAGGGAAACAGAGACAGACAAAAAGATGACAGGATTTGTGTGCAAGGGGTATGATATAAAGAACTGCATTAAGCAATGAACAGAGAAGCTGTGAGGGTACTAACAGTAAGACTAAGGCAACACAAGGTAGAAAGATTAATACTGCAGTTAAGAAGAATGGGGAATCAGAAAATTATAGACAAGGAAGCTAAAAAACTGGAAATGCTTTGGGAATATTATAGCACATTATATATCATGGAACAGAAAGACAAGAGCAGAAAGGAAACCATACTTGAAAAAGATCTAGCTGAAAAGTAAGGGGAGAGGATGTGGTTAGATTAACGGGAAATAACTGAAGAGGAAACTATAGATGAGTTAAAGGTATATACAAAAACTAAACACTGGGAGAGATGGAAAACCAATAGAAATCTGGCAGACAGTAGGCAGGGAAACAGTAACAAATATTGAACTCTCTCTCTAATGATGTTTGAAAAAGGGGGATATTGCCCAAGACCATGATCAACAGGAGTAACAGCAGTTATAAGGAAAGAATTAAGAGATCCACTTTGGCCAGCATCATATAGGCTGATTACATTTCTAAATCATGATTAAAACATATATGGCAAATGCAGCCAATGATAGTGGAAATACTGCAATATCTGGTGGACACTGACCAGAATGGGTTTTTGGAGAATAGAACACATGATAATATAATAAGGACATTAATAATTGTTCAAGATGCCCAGAGAAGAAAGCAGGGGAGTATCCCTTTTCACATTAAATGCCAAAAAAGGCTTTTGACAGAGTAGAATGGGCATTTTTGTCCCAGGTGTTCCAGGAGGTGAGGTTTCCAGATCAGTTTATAGAAATGCTACCACACATATACAGGCAAGCTACAATACAGGTTAAGTTGACAGGATTGGTATCAGAAACCATGAAGATAACTAGAGGAATAAGACAAGGGTGTCCCCTGACTACACTTTTGCTCTCTTTATACTTAGAACAGTTAATAGAAATAATACAAAATGTGGATACAAGGGGTGGATTGGAGGGGGCTAAACCTAAAAAATAGTATTATATACAGACAATGTCATAATTGTCCTGAGTAATCCAGGAAAACATTTAAACCAACTAATGGAAACAATTTTTGGGGTGATTTCAGGGTATAAATTGAACAAAGAAAAAAGGGGGATCCTTTTTATTGGGATAAATTTGGGGGAGCAAGACAAAATAAAGAAATTGAATGAAGGATGGTGGGAGAGGGAAGAAATAAAATAAGAGTGTAGCTAAAAAGTACACATGAAGAATCTAGAGACAGAACAGTCAGGGAAAAACTGAGTCAAATACACAAAAAACTGAAAACATGGGAGCTCCTTAATTTACATAACGTACAAAAAGTGCAAGGCATACACTGGCATGTGATATCCCAATTATTATATATAGTCAATGGCTTTTGCAATTGGACATACTTAGAAACTGGATGAGGGATTTGATCTGGGGGAAAGAAAAAAAAAACGAGTGAGTTGGAATAATCTAATAATTACTAAGAAACCAGGTGAGTTGAGAGTGCCAAATCTTCAAGTATATGACATTACTGTTAGGATATCCTTTTTGGTGAGTTGCAACGGTGAAGGAAAGGAGCTGAAATGGGTGGAAATGCTGAAAGATGCACATAAATGGGTAGGAGATAGACATGTTAGAAATGATATTGACAATGAAACATGAGCTAGACAGCATACCTGTTTTGGGAACCTTAAAGGAAGTGGTGAATAAAGTATTTCTTAAGGAAGTGCTAAGAAATCAAAAGTAAGCTATACCAATAGGAGGAGAAACAACAGTAACAAATACACCACAGCAGAGAGATGGAGGAGAGTGAATATGGGGACTGAGTATTGGGGAAGATACAATACAAAAATAAATAAAAGATTAAACTGGACAGATGTGCAGGGTAAACAAAACTCCAAGACATTTACACATACATTATGTAATGTTGTATAAGGAGGGGAGAGTCTATGTGTTAAGTGAAAACTAAAAGACATTCCAGAGATTGTAAAGTGAATACGTTTTAGTAGAAGATCAGGGTACCAGAGTAAAGGATTAATAAAGAAATTACACAAGAGATAGTACTGGGGACAGATATACAATGGGAAAAAGGAGGCAAAAAACTAACAGAAATTATAACATGGTTATGGAAGAGGGACAAAAGGCCAAAGAAAGATGAACTAATAAAACTGATGAGTACACGCTAGAAGAAGAGACGCTAATGAAAATGGAAAACAAATGGTGGAAGAGAAAGTGGCAAGGGTGGAAAGAATTAAAAGAAAGGGAGGAAGGGCAGAACAATAATAATTAATCCCATTAGGAAAGGGGGAAGGAGATATAAATATTGAAGACAGTTACACCCCTGAAAGTGATACTAAGTACAGGACAGTGACGTTAATAATGAGAAAAGAAAGAAAACATGGGAGGTAATTGTTCCCAACAGGCTGAGTAGATTGTACATGCAGACAAATTAAGGAAACGAAAAGTGAGCAAAATCAATAAATATGGAAAGGGGGTTACTAGTACAATGTTCAGTAATCATACTTGTTTTGTTTTTTCATTAGAAATTAAATGCATTATTGTATAAAAATGCTGTCATGTAAAAGGAAACTGTAAACTCATATATATATAATTATTTGTTTATTAACAATATGGACAATGTTTAGGAATGATATGCAGGTTCCATTAAAATTTGAAGTTATGTACTTACCATAACTTGGCATCTGTGTTGTCCATTTTTATTCTTCTAAATCTGATGTTGTCCTTTTCATTTTTCCTCACAAATGGGTCAAAGTCAGGAGACCCTTATGGAAGGACATGACAGAACACTATTGAACCAAAGGAAGTTCTGCTTCTAGAGATAATGTCTAATTTGTAATGTGTAACAAAGGTATGAGTCTTTGAACAAGTGGCTGCAGCACAAATATCAATAGACGTTCTTGAAGAAAAAGCGGATGAGGTAACCATAGATCTAGTGGAATGAGTTCTAGGAGGAAGAGGCAACTCCAAACCTTTTTCAGAATGATTCAGTGAAATACAATCAGTGATCTATTTGGCTAGAGTAATTTTGGAAACTGCTTGACCCAAGTGATAAGAGGAAAAAGACGTATAAAGTTTATCAGACTTCCTGTACTGTTTTGTTCTGTGAAGATAAAAACATAATTGTCTGTGAACATCAAACAGGTTCAACATATATTTGCCTTTATTAGTAAAGTTGGAGATGAAAACTGGTAATTGAATGGACTAGTTAATATTAGTTTCTGTAGCCACTTTAAGCAGAAAGGACGGGTTGGTTCAAAGAGATGCCCTACCCTTATGGAAAATAATGTAAGGAGGCCTAGAAGATAAGGCCTGGAGCTCAGAAATTCTTTTTGCTGAAGTCATAGCTACCAAAAATATTGTTTTCCAAGAAAGAAATTTCATATGACATTTGTTCACCAGTTTAGAGGGTTTCTGAGGTAAACCTTGAAGGATGACTGTCAAATCCCAAGGAGGGGAGGGATCCTTTATTGAATGTCTAAAGCGGAGGATTCCCTTTATAAAAGCCTTGCATACTCTGGAAGATGCCAAGGATAATGAATCATTCTTAGTGTGGAAGTTGTATGTGGCTGCCAACTGAAATTTAATGATAGAAAAACTAGCCCCTTCCTTAAAAAGAGTAGTGAGAAAAAGAAGAATGGCAGAAGTAGGTGCTGAAAAGGGGTCAATATTTTGATTGGGTGCCCAAATAGAAAATCTTTTTCATTTGCTTCTGTAGACTTTATTGGTGGAGGCCTTCTGAGAGGTCAAAATAATGTCACAAGCTGGGGAAGCAAGCCTGGACCATTTTACTATCACTGAAAGTGGAGAAACCATGCAGTCAGTTTGAGAGCATGGAGATTGGGATGTTGACTTTCTGACAGATGATTAGAGATCTGGAGTGGGCTAGAGTATCCATGGAGAATATTTCCAGTGAGACCAGAGGAAGGGGAACCATACCTGTTGAGGCCAGAAGGGGCAATGAGGATGACTGAGATATTCAGCTTGCTTGCTTTCTGTAGAAACTTTGGAATCAGTAGAAGAGGAGAGTAAGAATAAAGGAGACCGGGGTGCAGTCATGAATCAGAGCATCTCTTGGTGACTACCCCAGATGAGGGATCAGAGTGAAGTACTTGCTGCACTTGTTGTTGAGGAGAGCGGCAAACAGGTTGCAGCAATGCTGGCTCCAACGGCTGAAGATCATATTTGCTACTGTTTGATTGAGGGACCACATGTGAGGAATCAGAATGGACCTGCTGAGTCTGTCTGCTAGCATGCTGGTTTTCTCTGGTATGTGCGTTGCAATACAAAAGCAGTCTGAAGAGATTGCCCATCCCCAGACCCTCATACCCTCTCTGCACAATGGGTAGGAATGGGTTTCTCCTTGTTTGTTGATGTACTAGACTACTGACATGTTGTCCATATGGATTCCAATAGTCCCTAGAGGGAGAACATCCTGAAAAGCTTGCAACATTTAACGGATTGCTCTCATCTATAAGACATTGATGTGCAACTTGGTCTCCAAGGGGGACCATGTGCCTTGTACCATCTTTCCCATGAAATGCCCCGCCACCCCAACTGGGAAGCATACATGGTCACTGTGGCTACTGGGGGAGGAAGAGAGAATGGTCTGCCCAAAAAGAGGTTGTCTGACTGCATCCACCAACAAACATGACATTTGCAAATTGGAGTGAGTTTTATGGGGAATGATAGAGGCTGGTAAAGAATGGATCAGTGAACCACCAGTGTTCATTGAAGGATTCACATGAAGAATCTTGCTAGAGGGACTTGAAGAATGGCAGTTGACATAGACCCAAGAGCTTGTAACACTAGTTTTGCTGGAGGGGATGCATACCTGATTTCTCAATGATGTGATGCAATGAAGAGGTAATGATGCCATTTGAGTCGTAGTATCCAATTGAGTTTCTATAAATTCAAGAGTCTGTACAGGAGTCAGCTTCAATTTGGCAAGGTTAACTGTAATGCTTAGGAAGCTGGAGATCTGAATCAAGTAATCCCTGGCTTGTAGAAGTTGATGCCTGGTTGGGGTGGTGAGGAGCCAATCATCCAGATAGGGAAACACCTGGAATCCTTTGATTCTCAAGTGAACTCCCATGACTACCATACATTTGGTGAACACCCTGGGAGCTTTGATGAGTCCAAAGTGCAGTGCTCTGAATTAGTAGTGACTGGTTCCCAGCCAAAAGTGCAGGTGTCTCCTGGAGTGCCTGTCTATGTTGATGTGATAGTATGTATCCTGAAGAGCTATAGAGCATATCTAACTGTCCTTGTGCAAAAGAGGCAGGATGGACTGTACCACAACCATTCATAACTTTGACGTCATTACATACAGATTCAAATTCCTTAGCTCCAGAACTAGTCTCGGGTCCCCTGTTTTCTTTGGCACTACAAAGAAGTGGGAGTAAGTTCTGAATATCTGTTCAGGTGAGACCTGGATGATTCTCTTTTGAAGCAGCTTTTGAATTTCTTGAGCTGCAAATCCCTCTGACTGGGTGGAACGTCAGGGAGTTTCTTCCTTTGGACAGGTGGTGGAAGGGAAATGGGCATGTAGTAACCTCTGGATATGATCCTTAGCACCCATGCATTTCTTGTAATATTTGTCCAGGTGTCCAAGTGCAAGGAAAATCGACCCCCAACTGCCTCCAGAGGTGGACAGTTGGGCAATACTTCAGGAGCACTGATAGGGCCTATCAGATAAGGAGTCACTGAAGCCCTGGTTTTGTGGACCCCCTCTGCCTCTGGGGCAATGTCTACCATTGAAACATCCTCCTCTGCCTCTGGAGGAAGTAACTCTGCATGAGTCCTGAAAATGTCCCTGAGATTTCCAAAACCACATTTTCTTACCACATCCCTGGTTCCTACAGAATGAACATTGAGGGGTACAAAACTTGATACCAATGGCAGAGAGGGTCTTTCCCTCCAGCTTGCTCCAGGCAATGTGTCTTTCACAGATGGCCCCAAACAAGGAGGAGCCATCAAAGGGGGCATTAACAAAAGATGTCTTGAAAAATTCTGCAAAGATACATAGCCTCAGCCAGGCATGTCTCCTTATGGCTATGCCTGAACCGGCTGCTTGTGAGATACCCTCTACTGTATGGGAGATCGGCCTCATTGATGAATTGGCAATAGATGAAAGTGTAGCCAGGTGAGGAGAAACCTTCTTGAGATCATCTGCCAACATGATCTCAGTAAGAAAGTTTGAAAGCTCCTTGATCAAATTTCTCTGTAAGCAAGTAAAATGTGCCAGGTAATTTAATGACCTCAGTGTGAATGTGGCTGAGGCATAAATGCACTTTCCAAATGTGTTCATTGCTCTGAATTCCCTTCTCAGTGGATGGACTGAGGAGCTTTTCTTGGCTAGCTCCTTCTTAGTGGATGCTGCCACAACTATGGCATCAACAGGAACTCCCTTGCTTCAGTGGGGTTTGTCTGAAAGAGGAACTACGAATTTATCCGGGCACTTGGAAATGGGCTTGACGATATCCAATTCTTTCCAAGCTTGGTGAGAAACTATATCAGTCAGTTCATCCACCGGGGGGGGGGGGGGGGGTTATCCAACAAGATGTAGATCGGCCAGCCCCAAAAGCCACCAGGAACACCAATTCAGAAGGAGGAGGAGCTTGGAAACACCAGACACCCTTCTGTTTGAGGATTTCCAAGATGTTCTCAAAAGACACATCATCAAGTGATGATTGAGGAGAATCTTTCTCCCTCATCAAAATCTGTGTTTTCTGTGAGAGATTCCATAGGTAAGTCTATGTGGCTCCTCTTACACCTTCTCTTCTGAGGAACCTCCTCTGTAGGATGTTCGGGAGCGGTGTCAGAGGAAAGCAGGAGTCACTCTGGGGATCCTGTGTGGAGGCTTCCCTGAGCTGGCTGACCTTGAGGGGCAGAGACGATGGGCTTAGAGTTTGGACCTGATGAGGGACAGGATCCAAGACTAGAGAGGACAACTCTGTATGCAAAGAGAAATTCCTTTCTACTACCTGGAAGGCTAAAGGAGCCAGAGAACCCCCCCCCCTTCCTTGGAGCTGAAGAAGCTGAATAAGGAAGGCCCGGGCCAATCCCAGATCCGAGCCTTTAGGAGAGAAAATCAGACCTGAGCTAGCTACCCAGGGCTGAAGCACTGAGGGGAAGGGAAGGATCCAGCAAAGTAGGAGCTGAGCCAAACTCCTCAGACTAGGTGGTGACCTCTCGGATCTGAGACATGTTCTGGTCCAAAGGTATCTGAGCAGAACTGGTCAGGGATGCCATCCCAGTCAATGAAGGGAGCTTCCTTGGATCTGACACCAAACCTCTTGGAGATCTAGGATCCTGGGATTCCAAGACTGCAGGCTGGATTGAAGAAGGCGATAGTACTGGTAGGGCAGGTATGCTTATGGATCAGAGAGGGGACGGAGCTGGCCGAACTCCCATCTGGATCTGAACTGTAAGGAATCTCTGCATCATCCTGTCAATGTCTGCCTCTGTCAAATTCATTAAGATCTGGGTGAAGCAAAGGATGGTGGCTGGGACTGCATCTTTGCAGTCTCAAATAATTGTGATTCCAGGACTGCAGTGACAGGCTTCAGCACAAATTCAGGAGTGCAACCTCTGCTGGTCGGACCTGTGGTTTTAGGATCTGAGTAGGTGGATGGAGCAGGAGAGCTAAGAGCCTGGGCTAGACCAGTTGGAGCCAAAGAATACTGTGAATCTGAGGGTCTGCCAAAAGTCTTCAGGTCCAAAGGTGTCAGATCCGAGTTTCTTCAACTTCTCAGCTGGCTCTGAAGAAGCCATCAGAGATCTCAGAATGGGCCTTTTTCTAGACTCCGATGTTGACTGTGAAACTTTAGAGGGGGTTTGAACCCCAGAATCAGTTGGTAGAAGCCCTTTCAGAATCAGTTTGTTTCTTTTGAGAGCACTCTGTGATTAAATTTTGCACAAACAGCACAGGATGAATCAAGGAGGACTGCTCTAAGACAATATAAGCACTTCTTGTGGGCATCAGAATTGGGAATCTTATCCCACAAGAAGTGCACTTTTTGAAACCCGTTGTTTTTTTCAGGTTTCTCAGACATATCCAATGAGGAGAGAGAGTAGTAACCCTGAAAAGAGGGGTTAAAGTAATCACAAAAATGTTAAACTGCAGAAAGTGACACTAAATCCAACACTACTACTGCTACTTTTTTAAATGAGAAAAATCAATATATTTGTATCTCAGGAGAAAATACAGATTTATCGAAACTGCCCAGGCCCAAGTACCAAAATATGGTACCAGAAAAGGAAAGAGAACAACAAGAAAAAAGTGTCCTAGCACCAGCTAAAAATTGAAGGTAAGAAGGAAAGTAGACAGAAGTAAATAATAATCAAAACCAGATAACTGTAGGTTCATAGGTTGGTACTAGGCTATTGGCTCTAGGGCCTATACAAGCCTAGCCATAACAATTCCCTGGCTATTTCTTCAGAATATTTACTTCCCTGGTCCACTGTCTAGCAGGGCAACTAATCCCTGGGGTGAATTTCCTATCCCCCATCCAATCGTCAAGGTTCCTTTTGAAGAGGGCCAAAGAGGTGCTCAGCTTGACATATATGGGCAGTCTATTCCAGAGTATGGGGAGTCTCTGGGTCAGGAACCTATGCCTCCAGCATGTTTTGTTCATTGTGATGACTAGGTTTAGATCTCTGGAGTGTGTGGCTCTGAGGTATTGGGATTTCTTTAAGTGTAGCATGTCCAACAGCTCTGGGTTTGGCATGGCTTTGTATGTTAAGGAGAGATCACCTCTGAGTAGGCGATATGCGACAGAGTATAGCTGGAGTTTTTTTTAGATGGTCAGCATAGGGCATCTGCTTTAGGCTTGTGATTCCTTTAGTGATGTACCTCTGTGGCCCTTCCAGTTGTTGCAGATGTCTTGTGAGGTACATACCAAATGGGGCATTGTACTCTATAATGGGTCTAATGAGGAATGAGTACAGTGGGACAATGACCTCCTTTTTTCTGGATGAAAAGTCCTTAGTGATGAGGTGTGCCACACAGAAGGATTTCCTGACTGTTGTGGTGATGTGGTTATCGAAGCTGAGACCACCTGTGTCCCTAAGTCCCTTATCACACTTTCAGTGTTTAGTGTGCTGTCACTTATGTGGTAATTCATGGGTAAATGTTTTTTTCCCAAAGGGGATAACTCTACATTTCTTGGCATTGAGCTTGAGCCTATGGCTCTAGCACCAAGCATCTGTTTCTGTAAGGCCCTTTTGTAGAATATCCACATCATCTGGGGATTCAGTAATGGTGCGAACTTTGTTAGCTAGAGTCCCTTAGTGCTGGCCTGTACTTCAGAGAAGTGAATGCCAAACAAGTGCGGTCCCAGGAGTGAACCGTGAGGTACTCCACTTGTCTGGAGCTGGATTTTGAGTCAGCTACTTTTACAGTGTGAGTTCTGTCAGTAAGCCAGTTGGAAACCCATCAAGTGACGTAGGGATTAATGCCCAGCTTACTAAGTTTATCTATGATTCCAGAGTGTGCAATGGTGTCGAAGGCCTTGGCAAGGTCCAGATAGGCTGTGTGGACTGCCTTGCCCTCGTCCATGGGTCTGGAGACTGATTCGAAGAAGTCAAGCAGGTTGAGGAGACAAGATCTTCCCTTTACAAAACCATACTGGGTGGGGTCCAGTGTTTGAAGGTTGCCTATGTCTTTATTATAGGCAAGAACAAGGCAAATAATACCCAAAAATGACTAGCTTACCGCTTGAGTTCTGATCACTCGTTCTATCTCGATGGCAGCAAATGAGATCTGAGGAGCTGTGGATGGATTGGGACGTTATTGATAGAGGGAAGAGCTTGAGTTTCGGATCCAAAGTCTGGTAGATGCGGCCAAGTAGGATACGAGAGTTGGATCCTAGACTCATTCATGAAGAAGAATGAAAAGAACATCAGACCCAGAATTTTATAAGGAATGTAAATCAGAGCTGTGGTAAGCTGAACTGTACACCATGCATAAGGAATGCACAAATATATTTGAGGAATAATAAACATGGTCTTTTCCAATAAAAAATGACAGAAGAACTGGGCAGAGCATGTGATATAAAAGTGAACCGCTTGCATACCTGTCAGTGTAAACAAGTGCAAGACTGGCACTGCTGCCAACATGGAAAAATGCCACTGCTTTTGTAATTTCAGTTTGGTGAGGACAGAGGTAAGATGATATATAACCCATCCATTAGAATTTACTGTTATGCTGACTCTTTCCAGAGATCTTGTTAGAAAATGAAACTAAAACACCTGTCAAAACTGTTTTGCAACCTGAAGTGACTCAAGAGGTACTTAACTCTTTTAATGCAGCAGTAATGCAAACATTAAATGAATTTGAGCAAGATTTAATTAAAAAGAATTAGCAGGACTTTAACACAGACCAAAATGGCATAAAGGCAACAGATACAGGACAACATATACAGAGTAACTGGCAAAACACAATACATATAGTCATTAAGTGAATATGAAAGTTGGTACACTAAACAGAGCAAGGTATGTAAAGGGAAGAAGGGTAGGAAGAACTGAAGTTATATGACCAGAGAGTTGAGTCTTGTAATGTGCTTATATTTCTGATTGGAAAATGGGGTATGAGGAATGATCGAAATTTCAACATGGAGCACAGAAGAAAAGCTAAATGAGATGAATCCACAATGAAGGCTGATGTGGGGGAAACAGCAGAAAGACTGCTGTCATTTAGTTAAACATAATGATTTTATAAACTCAAGTATTTAGCAAATGTAGTAGTATTACAGAGAAGTTTCCAATCTATTTAATTAGTGTCATCATTATTTATTTATTTATTTATTTATTATATTTCACATTTGTTTACTCTGTAAGGTGGGCTGGTCAGATGACTCTCCAATTATGACATTGAACACAGAAAACATTCAAAGTACAATTTTGATAAACATACATTTATAAGCATAATTGAGGTTACTGTTGAGAACTATACAATTACAAAGATATAATATGATAGTCTTCATACTGATCACTACTGCAGTAGCCTTAGCTCTATGGGTTATATCCTGCCAAGGATGCAACAGCTGGACAGCTTCCGAAGCTTCAGGGCAGCTTTCATGTACCCAAACTGTAAAGCAGCTCAAGTTGAGCTGACTAAAAGAAAAGCTTGAGCACAAAGCCCTTTAGAGCTTTACTGACTCTGAAGATTATGCTCCTCTGAGGCTTGTGAGGATCAGTGGTCAGCTTCTGCTTTCCTTAGCTGGGCAGATAAGTTCCCTTTTGGGGAAAGAAACTTCAATTTTCTTTTTTTTTTTTTTTTTACTTTCCTCTTTAGGAAAGTTATTTTAAAGCTAGAAGTGTTGTGTCTTAACGGATTGTCTCAAGACTGTAATGTACTTTTAAACAGAGCACTCTGCTTATCTTTGCAGTCTTTTTCAAAATGTCAGGAATGTCTCTCTCTCAGGTGAAATAGCTCTTGCACAAGCTGGAATTCCAAGAGAACATTCAAAAGTATTTTTTGATTCCTTCACACGGGATTGTGTTCCTGGGATGTCAACTAGACACAGCAGTTCAAAAAGCTTTTCTTCCACAGGAAAAAAACAGATCTTTATTTAGATCTATATCCAAGGATTTCCACTTAGACTTTGGTCACTACAAGGGACTACCTCAGGATTTTGGGATTCATGGCATCTATGATTCTCATGATACCCCTGGCAAGACTCCACATGAGAAAGATACAGTGGTATCTGAAATGTGTTTGGTCTCAGCATCAACACCCTTTATCTTTTTAGATCCTAATACTGAGGTTTGTCAGAAGAGAAATCACTTGATGGAGAGGAGACAACAGATGTCCTTAAATCAGGTTCTCCCCTTCAGACTTTGCTTGGGGAGCAGTTTCAGGAAAGATAAAAATGCAGGGGGTATGGGACACCAAGAACAGATGCAAGCACAGATGCTTGCCCTGATCAAGGCATTCAATTCTCTGAACCATCTTTGGTCACTGGGACCTCTTCAAGTGGTTGCAGACAATACCACAGTGATGTGGTACATCAACAAGCAATGGGGAACCAGGTCGTATCCACTTTGCAGACTAGCTATGTTAGCTTGGGATATAGCTTCACAGCACAGTCTCACTCTACAGGCATCCTACATTCCATCAGAACAAAACTATATGGCAGATAAGCTGAGCAGGACCAGGGCAATTCCTCACAAATGGAAACTAGATCCGGGGGTCTTCCAAGATTTGATCCATCTGTGGGGAGTTCCTTAGGTAGACTTGTTTGCCTCCTTTCTGAAAAATCAGCTGGCAAAATTCTGTTCTAAGACTCCATGTAAGAAGGCCTGAAAGACAGATGCCTTTTATTTTCTTTGGACAGGAATGTTTCTATGTGCAGAAGGAATCTGCCAAGATCACTGTGGTGACTCCCTTCTGGCCCAGGCAACCATGGTTTTCTCTTCTACTGGAAATGGGCATTGGCAATTACCACTAGCTTCATCACACAAAAATCGGGGGTGTTTGATACACCCCAACATTAATCATTTTTAACTGACTGCCTAGATGATAAGGACTTAATTCATTTTAGGCACCTGTTTACTGAGGATGTGCAGCAGGTACTAACTACTTCTAGAAAATCATACATTAGCAAATAGAAAAAGGTTTTATAGTTGGTGCCAACAACATAACCACCACACCATTCAAGGCTAGCTGTTCTCTGGTTTTACAATATTTGTGTGAGTTAATATCCTATGGCCTAAGGCAATGTGATCTAAACAAGCTAGAGACCTGCTACAACAAAATCGCCAAGGGGGCATCCTACCGTAGTCACCACTGTCTCTCACTTGCTGAACTGGGCTGGCTTGAACTCCCTCACCTCCTTCAGTGGTATCAACTCTCACTCGCCCACAAACTAGTAAACCATCCACTAAATGTCCCATCCCTCCAGAATCTACTCCAACCCTATCGCACCACCAGACCACTAAGATCCAGCAACAAAAATCACTTGCAGATCACTAAAGCCAATAACTCTGCTGGTGAAGCACTATTCTCTTGCGCCATAGCCAAATTATGGAACTCACTCCCACCCACAATTACCTCCGTACCATCATGCACCCACTTCAAAACTTTACTAAAAGCGCACCTAAAAACATTCTGGCTATGCCCTTGCAACTCCCACTCTAATATCATCCACCCCATCCAACCACTACCTTTCTCTCCACTCGACTAACTGCCTTGATTATAGCGAGCTCAGATGCTCATAAGCCTAGTACTTATTATACAGCAGGAACTTCTCATTGTAACATTTGTTAATGTCTGTTATGTACTTCACAGTTGTCTACTGATGTTCTATGTTCTTCATCTGTAAATACATTGTAAGTAATTGCTATGTTAAATTGTTAATCGCTATGTAATCCAATGTAACTACTGTCTGTTTATTTTACTGTGGAACTTTTCTCCCCGGGCCTCCGCTGAAAATGGACCTACGTCCAGTCGGACACTCCCGGTCAACAAATTTAAATAAATAATTAAATAAAATAAATATGGCCTTTTTTATCCATCTCACAAGGTTCCTTTATCAGCAATTTCAGCATATCTGCACATAGAACCTCCTCTTTCAAGGCAGTCACATGTCAAGATATTCTTGAAAGAGGTTTTGCATAAGAGGCCTTCAAGTAAACCAGTGGCCCCTCCTTGGGATCTTAATTTTGTGTTAGAGAAAAGTACAGTTGTGTATACTTACTATAAATGTAGCTGTTTGAGTATATTCACTGTTGCAGTCCTGATTTATGGGATTTCCTGCTTCGGAAGCCCTTGGCTGGCCTGACTACCAGAGTAAAAACCTCCCTCCTCCCTGCACTGGCAGATACCCTACCCTGACGTCAAAACGGTGAGGTACAGCAGACACCATGACGTCAGCCTTTTCTTGCCCCTAGAAGGTAGGAGCCCCATAAATTAATCTTAAACAAGGGACCAGGTAGGAGGAAGGGGACCTGTAGGACATCCCTGCAGAGGGTTATCTGGAAGAGGATGACAGAGAAAAAGCTGTTATTGTAAGGAGAATAAGAGGGAGGGAGGGAGGGAAAGAAGACTGCAACTGTGAATACACTCAAACATCTACATTTAAGGTAAGTGTACACACCTGTACTATGTTCTTCACGCTTCACTGTTGCAGTTCTGACTTATGGGATGATTCCCAAAGCTAAGATGAGGGCAAATGGTACCTTAATGGGAAGAGAGGATACCCTGCAAGATGGCAGTGGCAAATACTGCTGTGGACTTGGAGAAGGCTGACAGGTGGTAGTTCTTGGTATGCACTGATGACCAGGTAGCTGCTTCCAGAATGTATTTGGTAAGCACTCACCTCAGGAAAGCAGTGGAGTTAGAACTGGCCCTAGCTGACTGAGTCCTAACAGTTTCACGGGCCTTTTGGCCATGGTAGGTGTAACAAAAATAAAAACAGTGGGATATCCATTTAGAGATAGTTTGCTTTGAGGCTAGTTTTTCTTCTAAGCTCAAGGAAACAGCAACAAACAGTTGATCTGCTTTTCTGAAAGTTTTAGTCCTGTCAAGGTAGTAGAAAAGTTACCTGTGTACATCCAAGGAGTGAAGGACGCTTTCCCCTTGATTCTGTGGCTTAGGGAAAGAAGGTATGCAAGTATATGGCTTGGTTCAGTGAAGTGTCCATGCCCACCTTGGGCATAAAGGAAGGATTAATTCTGAGTGAAACTCTGTCTAGGTGGAAGATAAGAAAGGGTTCCACTGCCATGATGGCTTGCAACTCAGAGACCCTCCTAGCTGTGGTGACAGCCATTAAAAGCGCAGTCTTCCAGGTCAATAATTTTATATCAGTTGAAGCATCTGGTTCAAAGGGGAGTAAGTTAAATTTTTCTAGGACAAAGTTGAGGTCCCAAGGAGGGGTGGGCTGCCTCCTAGGAGGTCTGACATGCAGCATTCCCCTAAGGAACTGTTTCATTAGGGGGTGGGAAAAGCTGCATCTGGGGTTAAGATTTGGCCCTGAGGGATGAACCTGAAAGGGACACCCTGGTTCTGTGCACATATTCATGCCCACCATACCAACTCCTCCCTGAGGCAGTGAATTAGGTGGATTTCTGTCTCCAGGGGCTGTGAGTGCTGGCACCACATATTCTTGAGGTACCACTGATGTTTTCTCATATGTAGCCTAACCAGAGGGATCATTAGTATAGCCCAGTGCTCTGAGGAATTCCCTGGCTGAGAAGCATTGCCTCTGCTTAATGTTCTATAAGTACTGGGTTAAGATGGAAACCTTGTCTGAGGGAAGGAAGGCCTTCTGGGAGAGGAATCCAGCAGAGAGCCCCCAGGAAGACTATCTTGATGGAAGGGTTTGTGTTGGATTTGCTGAGGTTTATGGTGAACTCTAGGGAAGACAGGGTCTGGGTGAAGGCCAGATCCTTCAGGAGCTTCGACTGACTTGTGGCCTGAATGAGGTAGTCATCCACATAAGGGTAAATGTGGATACCCCTTGTTCTGCAGAAGGTGATTACAGGGGCCAGTAGACAAGCCAAAGTTAAGTGCAGAGAACTGAAAGTACCTACTCTGAAGCAAAGAAACTTCTGCAGGATTCTGCTATAGGGATGTGCAAGTAGGCATCTTTCAGGTCCAAGGAAACCATCAGAGCCTGGGAGGTGATCATGGGAAGAAGCTTTTGAAGAGCAAGCATTTTGAATTTTATCACTAGAAGAGACTGATTGAGAATGGACAGATCCAGGATAAGGCACCAAGAGCCTTCTTTCCTGATGACCAGAAATAGCCTGGAGTAAAAATTTTTTCCTATCTGGTGGTCTGGTACTGGTTCCATAGAGCCCTCAGAGCATAGGTTGTGATTGAGAAATGGCGTCTACGCTTTGATTTTGTGTCACATCAGGGTAACTGGAGAATCTTAATGGTTCTTTGAAAGTTTTCCTTGTATAGAGAAAGTCTTCCTCCTAATACTCCTCTTATCGTGTCCGGAATTGGGGGTGTTGGGTAGGGAGGGTGGTGAGTCATTGCTAATCTCTGCTAGAGCCCTGTGGCCTAGAATTCCACGGCCTGGGTGTTCCTCAGGACCACTGCCTTGCCCTCCTACCAATGCTGTTGCTGCCTATGAGGCCTTTCCCTTTGAGTTTTCCTCTGACTGGGTTTGATTGAGAGGGGCAGGACCAGTGCTTAGTGGGAAAATTCCTACTGAACCTGGGAGGCTGAACTTGGAAGTTCTTGACTGTTTGCATGGATTTTGCTTTATCCTCCATCTTATTTAACACAACCTCAGCCTTTGGCCCAAAAAAGGAGTCCTTATTCAGGGGTGCATCTAGCAGTTTAGATCTGACATGGTTGAGTAATGTTTGTTCCCTAAGCCAAGCATGCCTTCTGATGACCAAGCCTGAGAAAGCTGGTCAGAAAGATGGCTCTAGGGCATCATATCAGCTCAGCAGTGCAATGAGTGCCTAGCTACCTGGGAACTGTAATGGCAGAGATCCAATAATTCCTTGGAGGCGTTCTTGTCCTGCAGGGAGAAAATCTTTTGCTTTATTTTTTCCAAAATACTCTATTGGCATTTTATCATATGAAATTGGCAACTGAGTGCCCTCGTGGCCAGGGTAGATGAAGTGTAAACTTTCTTCCCAAACCTGTAAAGGACCCTGCTACCTTTGTCAGTAGGTAGACTTTTTTTGAAGTACTGGCCCTAACTCCTTTGGGGCCTAGAATGACAACCTCTGGGTCAGCAGAGGGGTTCTTAAAAAGGAATTTATACAAATCCAGTACCCTATAAAACCTGTCTGAATTACAAGAGGTTGGGGGAAGAGAGTCTGGATTGAAAAATTATTCCATAAAGATATCTTCTATCACTTCTAAAACTGGAGGGCTAGCCAAGGTTTTGTGTTGAGGGAGACTAAGGAAATCCCTGACCCTTTTTTTTTTTTGCTTAGGGGTACTCCTGTGCCTGCCACTGGAAAAACTTTCTCATGCGATGCAGTGTCTCCCCAAAGGTAATGTCCTCAAGGAGTGAAGCAGAAGGCAACAGCTCTTCTGAATCAGAATCCTCAGATGAGATAAGGAAGGGCTTTTCTTCAAGGAAGAGATCAGAATCTTAACTGAATCAGGGGGTTCTGAAAAAGCCTCACATGTAGGGTCTCTCTTCTTTTTTTCCTGGGGAAGATTCATGGGAAGGTTACCTGCCTCTGACCAAAGAAATAAGGTCCTTGGCCAACCTGACCAAATCCTGCTGATAACCAGAGGGACAGGAGCCAGTAGGCCTAGGCACAGAAACTGTGGTCAAACTCCTTTTGGGTGTAGCTTTTGCCTTAGGCTATGCATGTCCATTACTCTGACACCAGTCTCCTTGAAAGAAATACCCAATGTTGGTGAATGCTCAGAAGGGATGTCACCAGTTGAGGACTGATCACAGGAAACCAAGGTCTGCTTACCAACACTGGACCTGACCGATGAACCGAATGGCAAGGCCTGAGCTGAAGGGATCTGACAGCATGTCGGACTCCAAAAGGGTCTCAACAGAGGTGTGCATCACTACCTTGCTTGAAGGGGGCTGTGAAGGTGCCTCTCCTTCCTCTGCGATAATGAGCTTCGGGGTACTGGCAGATGGAGAAAGGTTGTTGTCCGAGGCCCTAAGTTTGGGTCTTTTTTCCTTTTTTCGTTTAGGGAGCTCAACCTCGGGATGACTGACACATGCCATCAAGCGATGGGAAGCAGATTGCTGACTAAGGTGCTTAAACAAGATTTCGACCCTATGCCTTATAGTCCTAGTACTGAAAAGGCAAGTTACTTCAAATGAAAAAATGAGGCCTAAAACAAAGTAACATTTCATACTATTGGCAAATTATTACAAAAGGGGTTATACTGAAAATTTATGTCTGAAAACTTAGATCTGGTGCAAAGCAGAACTACTACTACTTCTATACCAGGAGAGAGGGGTTTTTTTTGGCAAGGTCTTTCTGGAAAACAGAAAAACAAAATTACCTTTTTAAAAACGTATAAATATCTTGCTGGGCAAATTGGTTTGATTATTTATTGAAACTGCAAGAAAGACAACCAAGCCAGAGTCTTCAATGTATACAACCTTAAACCTCCTGTAGTGGAGGCCCATGGGATATATGCTAGTGACCCTTTAAGAACATACCAGTGTTTCAGCTACATAGCTTTTGAATGCTCATAACATTTTACCTTTTAAATCTTTATTGGGTACATTCAAGCCAATAAAATCAAACCCTACTAGCTATAAGCATGCCATGTGTTGGAATTTTTTGTGACATTGTAATTACAGCATAAATGGATTGTTTTTCTATACTTTAGAACAAAGGGTTTAAAACCCAGTCCGATGTCCATAAACATTAAGGTGCCTGGAAAATATCCCAAACAACATCCAAGCAATGATAAAAAGGTTGCACGGACAAATCATTTGGTAAAAAGTGCTCTTTCTAGCTTGGCTGAGTCTGTCTTGCACTTTTTATGAATGGGTTTGTCTGGCTGAGTCCCAGTCGTACCTCTCAACCTGGAAACATCAAAAATCTGGAAAAGGCCCATGAAAAATAGGTACAAATCTGTACGCTGATTAACATAAAATTTGCATACATAATTACATAACCCCACCCACTCCAATGGAATTGTGGGATACCAACTTTCAAAAGGAAAACTGAAAAACAGAACAAAAATATAGCACCAGAGCCCCCCTGCAGCCATTCCAATGTCCCATTACCTGGCTATTTCACCCCATTTACCATAAACACTAATGTGTGCATCCTGCTTTACTTCTACAATAATTATTTGGATTTTATTTATACATATTATAGCACAATGCACAAACACTAGATATCTGCTAAACAAAGCAATACAAAACTGTGTCACAATGAAAATAGACTTGGCATTAAAACTTCTCTGCCCTTGAAACTCACGTTCATTGAAACAGCATTGAAACCCACACCACGTCCACATCCAAAGAAAATGCATCTGGCTAGTGGTGGATAAAGATTACCTTTGGGCTGTTTTCAAATCATAGACCCCTTGCACACAAAACAAGAAACATACATGCATTCTTTGATACACCTTCCTGACTTTATTAAATAATATTCCTTGTATAATACAGCACACTTGTTAGACTTAAGTTAGAGTGCATTTTAAATTTACTGCTTAAACATATTTCCAGTAGGCAATGAAACAAAATGCATGAACCAATAATGACAAAACTGTCCTATTCAGAACATTTCCATTATAAAAGTCTACACACACACTATATATATATATATATATATATATATATATATATATATATATATATATATATGGTTTACTATCATATGTTCGAAGCAAACTCCATTGACTGCACTATTGAACACGGAAATTCAAAAACATTAATGTCAAACACCAAAAGCCAACCTAGGAACGGGTTTTAACATAGGTCGAGATAGGGGAGAGGTTTGTAGTTCGGCAATAACAGTGAACACCTATCCTAACCTCTGGACCATTAACAAATAACTCACTCTGTGTTATACATAGAAAGCAAAAGCAGCCCCCGGACTGTTAAATAAATAACTCACTCTGTGCAGCTTAAGTAACTCTGTGCAGCACCAGAAATCTCCGTTCACAAATAAATGACTCACTCTCTCTGTTCATAGTTGCAGAAATGTTCTCCGTGTAGTGTAGAGTTCCTTGTAGATCCCAAGCAGAAACTCAGAAATAAACTCCTTTCTCTGTGTAGAATTCATCAGCAGTTATTTCCTTGCAGATCCAAACAGCCGGAAATGTGTGCATGTGAGCCCTTCAGCTCAATTCCAACAGGCTGATGGAGCTAACATCATTGCACACGTGATGACGTCAGCTCAAAAGTGCAAAAGAAAAAAATTTAAAAAAAAAAGCTGGAAATGAAGGGGTGCCACTCGGGAATTGTGGCACCCCATAATTTGGACCCCAAAACTCGGTAAAAATCGAGTAATTTGGTACAGTTGGGAGGTATGGTCCCAGTTTCATTTCATTATATTAATGCTGTAGACTTCCCAGAGAGTTTGAGAGATTTTTGCTTCCATCTGAAGCCATCTTTGGCAAGAAAAACAAAATTTAAGTATTATTTTGCACTTGTATTGATTGTTTTCATTAGATTCTCAAAGATTCCTGTGCTATTTATTGTTTTTGCTGCACCTGCTTAGAGTTTTAAGTTGTATTTTCCACTGTTGTAAGGGCTGCTGTTCTGCAGTTCTAGTACTCTAAATACATTGTATCTGCTGTTTTTCATTGTTCTTAGGCATCTATGTTTGTGGTTCCCTAACACTTGGGATCCAAACCAGTCATTTTACATTAAGGGGGTTAAACTCTGCACTCTTATGGCTTGAAAGGGCTGATTTCACCTACATGAGCTAGGAATTACTGGTGGAAAGCTCATTGTGTGCTTATCCGTACCATGTTTAAAACTTGAGTTTTTTGCTTGTATATAAGCCTCACTTTTGCAAAACACTGCACTTCACGCAACAGTGGTTAGTGGTGCCTTGTAAATATGCAAACACTAGAAGTTGCACTTTTCCCCTGTAAAAACTGCCTCTGAAATTTTCCAAAGTCCCGCTTTATTCAAGGAGCAACTAGTATGCGCATTCAGCAGCACTGCTGCATTTAGTTGGCTCTAGATTACATTATTACAGTACTCAGAACTGTCAATGATCAAAGACCAAATAGTTTGTGCACTGAGCAGCATCATATACGTTAGCTGTAAATTACACTTTTATAAACACCCATCTCTCTTCCTGTTGCAAACATCCCCATTCTATTCTCTTGTAAAGCACATATTAAGAAGTTGCAACCATAGATAGGTACTTTCCTGCCATATCTGCATCTAGTTTGGCGGACATGGGCATCCTGAGACAATGTAGCAAATGCCTCATGTTCACAGATAACCATTTAATTCTTAAAAAGATGAATACAGTATGTGAGAGATGTAGTTACACAATGTCATTGGAGGCAAGACTCTCGCATACAGAGACAAAAAATGCCAAACAGGCTGTCACTGAGACATACACAATGCTCATTGCACTTAATAAGAATCAGACACATAGACCCACATATGTGGTGGTTTTTACATGTAACTTACCAAACCTCAAAGGTCTCCCAGATGCAGTCCTCAGAAACTCTGCATGCACACAAACAAGACAAATCCCACAACACACAAAACATCTCATAGTGTCTCAACTACCAAGCCCATAAGGCGTAACACCACACAATCAAATATTTTGGTCATGGGAGACTCCATTATGAGACACACTGATGTACTTCTCACCAGGCTGGAAAAGGAGATGGTTATAGTTAGTTGCGTGTCAGGGGCCAGGATTCACCAGATCGTGCAAGCAATCAGGTCACAAAATCCCAAGTATCAGTATGACTCAGTCATAGTTCATGTCGGCATAAATGACCTAAAATGTGCCTCCCTGGATTATATGAGGAGAGACATGATTGAACTCTCAAAATGTGTGTCACAGGCAGGTATGAGCATAGCACTGAGCAGCATTCTACCCTCTCCAAGTATGATGCCACAGTACCAACAAAAAATTATTAACTTTAATAAATAGCTTAGCTACTGGTGTCATTCCAAAGGGGTACAATATTTGTCAGCCTTGAAGAACATGATTGATAGACCACACTGCTTTGCCAGGGATGGTCTTCAGTTGTCATCACTGGGCTTTCAAATACTGGCAAAAACACTATCCACCATTATAGTGTCTTTTTTAGGCACTGCCAAATAGACAAACCTTCCAACACTGCAAAATCCACTCAAGATAAGCTAAAGGTATTACCGCCCAATGTCAGGACTCTCAAAAAGACACTACACTCCCTGGAAGAACCCCTCATCCTGGAGAATGCTGATGTCTGTGCAGATAGTGAAACATGGTTCAAAGCCACAGGAAGCACCCTGCCAACTGCACATGAAAAGATAAAAGGTGTAGCCATCTACAATACATAAAGGATAAGTACTTTTCAAGACTGGTCAAACAATATGACAAGCTTGAGCTACTCCATGTCCTACTAACCATAGAAAAATCCCTCACTATATCATTGCTAGATACAGGTCTCCCACCATGAACCAGGAAAACCATATGTCATACCTGAATTTACTAGAATCACTTACCATTCAGCCGAATACCATACTCGTGGGTGATTTCAAATACCTCTTCATTAAATAGGAAGCATACACGACCACTAACATGCAGGCTCAAAGATTTCTAAACTTTGTCAATGCAAATGCCCTAGAGCAGCTAGTCTGCACTCCCACAAGGGGTGCAAATATCCTAGACCTGGTGCTCACATATATGGAAAAGAGTTGCACTCCCTCCACCCCCAACGTGTAATGTTCTTACTAGTTAGATCGGATCCCAAAGTGGTCTCTCTTCAAATAAGTATAACACTACAACACCCACCTCACCCCAAAATCTTTAAGAACTTTTCAAAGGCAAACTACCTACTATTAAATAATGGCATAGCTAATTTCCAAGATCCCCTAAACCCAGAAAACACAGAAGCCTATGCAGAGGCATAAACAAAAGCCCTAGATGACTATATAAACAAGTGCATTGAAATGGCAGTACTAGACCGAAATAAGCCTATGACGAACTGCAAAAACAAGCCACCCAGTGAACCCCTGATATAAATAGGTTGAACGATAAAAAGAAAGACAATCCTGTCTAGAAGTAAGAGAGAATGTACACAACAGTTCAGAAACCCTCTCATTAGTCTAAACAAGAAAGTCAGGGGACTAGTCAAGTCTTCAGCAGTTAATTTTGAGGCAAAATAGTTTTCCAAGCTAAGGATAACCATAAGGTATTCTTTAGTTATGTCCACAATCTTAAGGGCAACACATATGTAGTTAGTTGTAGATGGCATCACCTATACCCTGCCAGAAGATATAGCAAATCTTTTGTTGATACATTCAGCTCAAATTTCACCTCTGTTTACACCCACCTGTCGATAACTTCAGCTCAAATTTCACCTCCGGTTACACCAACCATTCCTCTACCAGTTGTCAGAAAAGAATACATTACCACTGCTCTCTCTAAAGCTAAAAACGTAGCTTCTATGGGTCCCAACAATATCTCTGGATGCCTCTTAAATAGCAATAGGACCTATCAGGTCCACTTGGATCTCTATTTAAAAGCAACTTCCAGACTGGCTTTGTCCCTGTGGAGCGCAGGACAGCAACAGTCATCCCAGTGCATAACGGGACACCATTAACAGAATCAGGAAATTAGAGACCCATAAGTTTGACTAGTCTTATATGCAAGGCCATGAAAATAATAATCATGGACCTGGTAAATAACAACATAGGAATCCTTCAAACATTGGAACCAACCCAGTACAGCTTTGTCAAGGGGAGGTCATGCCTGCTCAATCTGGTGGACTTTTTGAGGAAGGCACTAGGGCTAGCATGACCTAGTTAAGGCATATGGCACAATTCTCCACCAGGTATTATACATAAACTCACAAAACTGGGCATAAATCCCTACATCATCAGATAGATAGTCAAATGGCTCACACAGGACACATATTGTTAGAGTGGGAGAATCCAGATCCAGCAAGAGGCAAGTTATAAGTGGTGTACCACAGGGCTCAGAGATGGGACTCTGCTGTCTCTTCTGAAGTCACTGCCAATGTCGAAGGCCTTTGGCTGACCAAGTCTGCTGATGACTGCAAGTTGAGAGCAAGCACTGAATCCCCCAATTATGTAGACATCTTTCAGAAGGGTCTGACTCAGACAAATGATTGGTGGCAGAGCCATGACCTAAAAGAAAATGCAAAAAAATGCATAATCATACCCTTTGGGAAATCAAATACCCCTGAAAATTACAACATTAACAGCACACCCCAAAGAGTGGACTCATAGGTGAGCGATCTTGGAACTCATAACATAGTCACCTGACCTTTGACCACCATATGTCGACAGTGGTGAGGAAGCTCTTCTATGTGGTACAGCTTATAAGTAAAGGCATGGCATCAGGATCCAAGGAAGTTATAGTGTCACTGTATGTGGTCCTCATTAGACCAATAATTGAGTACCATGCACACTTGACCAGGTACTTGCAACAACTGGAGTGGCCTCAAAGGTTCCCTACAAAAAAAAAAAAATACAAGGTATAAACAGCATGTCTCATGAAAATCAACTAAAAGTCCCATCCCTTTATTTACTCTGATTCCTATCAATTATTAAGGGGTGATCTATGCCTAACCTACAACGCACTCTCGTATCTAGTTCTGATGGAACTTGTTAGGCATTTGCAAGACAACATGCACAAAGACTACCCAGTTTATGGATCTAAACCTGGTATGTGACACAAACAAAACATGTTGGAAAGACAGATAGGCATGTCAGAGATTTCTCCTTCTCTGGAACAAGCTTCCTGTTCACATAAAGCAGAGCCCTTCCTGGACTCTCTTCAAAAGCAGTTTGAATCAATGGATGGGGAATCATAAAGTCACTCCTGGGGTGGAGCTCATGTCCCTTATGGACAGAGGCAGTCTGTAAAATACGCAAAGGCATAGGTACAAACCTGAGTCATCCTGTAGCCCACGGGGATTCAGAAGTGGGTACAATTTGGGCAGTAATGGATAGTAATCTCCTGCAAACCTATATTTCTCTTAATCCTGTTGAAATCCCTCTGCATTAATTTTTCTGGGTAACACAGATTTTTTTTTTGGTCCTCAATTGTCACATCTTCAGATGTTTAGAATACATTAATGTGAAACAATGCTTGAGTAGCTCCCCTAGGTTCATAGGTTCATAGATAGGTACTAGGCTATCTGCCTGAAGGCATTTATAAGCCTAGCCGTAATATGTTGGCTTTTGCCGCCCCCTTAGATTAGTTCCCTGTGTGTCTGTCCAGCAGAGTCATTGAAGTGATCCCTGGGGTAAACTTTCTGTTTCCCATCCACTCATCAAGGTTTCTCTTGAAGAGCGTTAGCAAGGAACTCTGCCTAACGTAGATTGGAATCTTGCTCCAGAGCATGGGAAGTCTCTGGGACAGGAATCTATCCCTATTTATTGCTGTGGTGAGGTTTAGATCCCTGGAGCATGTGGTGAGGTTTAGATCCCTGGAGCATGTGGCTCGAGGGGATATGGTTTTTTTTAGGTGGCGCATGTCCATCAATTCTGGGTTGGACATGGCCTTGTATGTCAGGCAGAGATCACCTCTGAGTAGGTGGTATGCAACCGAGTACAGCTGGAGTTTCTTCAGTCGAGATGGATAGGGCATCTGCTTGAGGCCAATGATCCTCTTGGTGAGGTACTTCTGTGGTCTTTCCAGTTGTCTTCTAAGGTACATCCCAAATGAGGCATTGTACTCTATGATGGGTCTGATGAGTGATGTGTAGAGGGGCCCAATGACCTCTTTCAATCTGGATGCAAACCCTTTTGTGATTAGGTGGGCCACATATAAGAATTTTCTAACCACTTTGGCAATGTGATTATCAAAGGAGAGGTTACTATCTACTTGAGTCGCCAAATCCCTTATTACGTCTTCTGTATTTAGGGGGCTACCACCTATGTGGTAGTTTATGGGTACTTTGTTTTTTCCAAAGGGACTGACTATGCACTTTTTGGCATTTAGCTTGAGGCCATGGTTTTGACACCAGGTATCTGTCTCAGTGCGACCCTTTTGGAGGATGTCTGTGTCAGCCGGAGAGTCAGTTATAGCCCCTAGTTTGCAGTTGTCTGCGAACTTGGTCAGCCATAGTCCTCCTGTGCTTGCCTGTACCACTGAGAAGTATATGCCGAACAGGAGGGGTCCTAGGATTGAGCCTTGGGGAATGCCACTTGTAACCGGTTTAGTGTTAGACCTAGCTTCCACAACTCTTACCATGTGGGTTCTGTCCGTGAGCCAGTTGGCAACCCATCTTGTGATGTACAGGTTTATGTTCATGCTGGTGAGCTTGTCTATAATACCTGAGTGGGGAATGGTGTTGAAGGCCTTTGCAAGGTCTCGGTAGCCTGTGTGGACCACTTTTCCCTCATCTATAGCCTTGGTAACTGTCTCAAAGAAGTCCACCAGGTTTAGGCGGCATGATCTGCCCTTAGCAAAGCCAAACTGGGTAGGGTCCGGTGTTTTGAGGTTCCCAATGTCTCTGTTAATGAGATCCATGATGATGCGCTTCATAGCTTTGCAGACCAAGCTAGTCAGGCTTATAGGGCGATAGTTCCCGGGGTCCGTTGTGGCTCCACCTTTGTGGAGTGGAATAACCATTGCTGTGCACCACTCTGTGGGGCAGGTAAGCCTGTGGAGAAGCTGAGTTTAAACAGTGTGTTTAGGTGAGGGGTTAGTTCATCTTTGAGCTCGTGTAGGACGTAGCCCGGGACACCATTCGGTCCTACTGATGCTGTGTTTTTGGCTTTGGAGAGGGCTGTTTTAACCTGAGTGTCTGTGATTTCAGGGGCACTACATTCTTCTGGTATAGTTATGGGCCCTTTTGGGGGTGAAGTTTGCACTGAACCTGTCTGCCAGGATGTTGGCTATATCAGTTCAGTGTATTTTGTGCCATTCTGCACTAAATCCAAGCAGATCTGAGAATTGCCACTTAGATTCTTGACATAGCTAAAGAATGCCTTGTGGTTATCTTTGGAGTCCATGGCAATTTTTCTTTCGAAACTAGCCTCGGATGATTTTATGAGGGAATGTAGTTTCCTGCTGATACTGATCAGGGATGTATTCCCTTCTTGGGATTTTACTCTTTTCTGTACTAGTTTCCTCCTTCTATTGTATAGCTTGTTTATGGCAGGGGTCCACCAGACTGGTTTCCTTTTCTTGGAGGAGTGAGTCTTGGTTTTGTTTGGGATAGCACATTCCATGCATTCTTGTAGGTGCCCGTAAAGTGCATTAGTAAAGGATTTTGCAGCTTGGACAGCGTTATCCTTTAGCATGGGGGCTTTGAAACTTCCCACCTTAGTCTTAAGTAACGTGAAGTCTGCTTTTGAAAAGTTTTTCACAGTGGTTTCTTTGACCGGGGGTGGTGGCGGAATGTGGATATCCAGAGTGATTAGTTTATGGTTAGATCTAACCAGCGAGGGTTGACCTCCATTGTGGAACACCGGTAGCCCATGTTGGTGATGACAGGGTCCAATTTGTTGTCACCTCTGGTGGGGGTGTTGACCAGTTGATCCAGAGCGTTTGAGTTTATAAATTCTAGGAAATGTTGGGCAAGGGAGTTAGTACTTTAGTAGTTCTCCCAGTTAATGTTTGGGTAATTGAAATCACCCAATATCAGGGTGTTTGTTAGGACCTTTATGTTTCCCAGTGTTTCCATGAATGCGGAGTGGGGGTCCTGGGACATGGTGGGTGATCTGTAGCATGCTATAATTTGAATAGCAGTTTTGTCCATTGTTAGCTGCATGTGGATGATCTCTGAAGCATCGTGCTTTGCTACTAACCTGGAGGTGTGGGTATCCTTGATGAATATGAATACTCTCCCACCTTTTGTATTTTGTTCCGAATTTTGTGGTCGAAATGTATGGTATGAGTTGTAGCCTGGTAGTGCTGGGGTGCTCTCTGGAGCCTTAAACCAGGTTTCTGTTACTGCACATATATCGATTTTCTCCATACTGAGAAGTGCCTCGAGTGCATGCATTTTGAGGTTTAGACTTCTGGCATTGACTAGACAGAAACAACCACAATGTATGTAGTCAGTTGATTACTTGTACCTAACATGTTGCCTTATTTTGTTTATATGAATGAGAAAATACGTTTTTTTTTCTGAAAGGAGTATTGAAGATTGACACATGATGATTTTTGACTTTGTTCTGTTTTAAACTAAGAGATTATGTTTCTTCTGTGTTGTTAGCTTATTTTATTATATTTTGACAACTAAGTACACATAATTTGGTATGACTACATAATGAATGGCATGTTTGCTGACTTTTATTTTTTGGGGGGATAACATATTAATATTTCTATTACTATCATGCAATTAAAACTCACCAGTGTTTTCAGTATGGCCTTTATGGTAACATTGTTTGTTTACATTAAGAATGTTTATATAGGGGAAAAGTGTTATGCACTGGCTGATTAAACCAGCCTTACCTTTTTTTAACACCTTCACTGAATTATCACAACACATATGCAAATATACATTTACTTAAAAGGACACAAACCATGTTAACATGTTTACAGTTACAAACAAATATATACATGTTTTTATACAATTATCACCTATCTAACATTACATAAATTGCTCAGTTCCTGTCTTCCCTTAAACCGCATTCCTTCCCAAAACATTATTCTGCATACACTCTTCCTATAACTTCCATTTTTTCTATGTAGTTTTCTCCTACCCTTTTCAAAAAATCCCACTTCCAGTTCCTTTTTCTCTCTCTTACAATATTCACTACTTCACATACAGTTGGTTTAGACTTTGATTTCCATTTCCTAGTAATTGATTTTTTGGTAGCCACCAGAATTAAAATTAACAAGGTCTTAATATGTCTAGGCAATTCAGATCTTGTATTCCAGCTCACAAAATATTTCTGTAGTCACAACAATTTGCTCACCCAGTATTTCTAACAGAGTACTCTACAGGGCATTTTTTAAAGTCTGCCAACTCCAGTGGCAGCTGGTGACTTCAAATCAAAGGGAGGCTGCAGGAGACAGTTGAATGGGTGGGAATCAATGGGAGTGGGTGTGGCCAACTCGAAAGGGGAGGGGCAATGCTCAAAACCACAAAAACTGTAACTTTAAATAAATACGCTACCCTGGGTGCCAAACCATCATTATGAGAGTCCAATCAAGACAAAATGAAGTGTAGAAAAAAATATTTCAATGCATTGGCTGTATGACAGCTTACTTAAAATCTAAATGGAAACAAAAAGGTTGTGAGGCATGTAAAAATAAATTACTTTTTAAATACATTACAGGAATGCCAGTCAAAATTTTTGTTTTTAACCTAATTTGACACAATATATAAATCAGCTGTTTTTTCTTTTGATTCAACTCTGATGAAACCCGCGTTGTGACGGGTGAAAGCGCTAAGTTCTTGGATGTACATTAAACCTTTTTCGTTGTATTCTATTGCGGTTCGTTATTTCTATATTACTAGTTTTCAGTCCTTGTGTTAGTTATGTAAGAAGTCTCTGCATGGCAACAACAGAAAGGCTTTCAATGTTGGCAATTCTTTAACAGTATGCTTACTAAAGCTTACTTGCATCTTACAATCTCAGACAAGCTTACCTGAGGGTCATTAAAGCATTGCTACTTAAACACAGAGCAACAATATCATTGCTGGAGCCTTCCTGTGTCCTGACAGAGTGCTCTTCAAACTATCTGGAGATATACAGAGCCGAGTATATTTTTCTAGCATTTCAGAGTTGTGTACTGGTAATTGTTGTTTGACTAATTTTATATATTTGATTTCATCAGATAACACAAAATGTGCTTCACATTACTTTTAAAATCCTTTCAATTAAACACAATTAAAATTTAAAGATACAATAATCTATTGTCACAGTTTAAAACTTGCATACAACGTGAATGCATACATAATCCTAAAATTTCACCAATGTGGGTGATAACATTAACAAAATACCCTAGCTAAACTACATAAAAATAATAAGTATTACATTTTTCAAATTTTACTGCTTTAGCTGTTAATACTGACTTAATAGTTATATATTCATTTAAGCCAGGAAATGTTGGACCTCAGCACTGTTAGTTTTGCTTCACTATATAGTTTTTCAGATCTTTGCTGAAAGTGTTGGTTTACCCATACCTACTCTCCCTATTCCTGTCTTGTTTAAATTTGGAGGCTTTTGCAGTTGTCCCCCCCCCCCCTGTAGATGTGATCTGGGACACTCCCCCCAGTCCTATCTCTTTACCTCATTTTACCTAATAGACTCCTTCTGCACTTGTTTTTAGTCATTTTTAATTTAATTGCATTTTTTAAACTGTCTAACATTGCTACATACTCAAGTGTGCTAGCTTGCACTGCATTTGAACTGTTTTTACTGCTGTTTTAGCTACTTTTCTCTCTCTCTCTCTCAATATATATATATATATATATATATATATATATATATATATATATATATATATATATATATATATAACCTTTCCTGTAACTAGTGTAGTCCAGAGTCAGATTTGCTGTATCCAGGACTTGTATGTAAGCTTCTGAGTCCCCCCCCCAAGCTTTCTGTGTAGATGGGAAGCCTTCTAGCTTATCAGTGGGAGTGGTAAGCACTAGGTAACCTATCTACCACATAAGGAGTGGTTCTGGCCCAGAAAGTGTAGTTATTGGCTGTTTGGGCAGTTTTTCCATCTCTCTCAACATTCTGATTTAAAAGCCCGCATTTGCACTTGTTTCCCCTTTCCTGTAACTAGTTTAGTCTAGATACAGATTCTTAGTTTTAGCACGTGAATTTGCTTATTCGTGATCAGCACTTGTTCAGAACTTGTAAGCACTAAATAACCTACTAATTACTACAGCTCTCAACCTTCCTCATTACCTAGAGGAAAACAGTTTTGGTACTTACTTTCCTCACTTGCTTAGAGAAAAACAGCTCTTGTACTCACTTTCCTCACTTATCCAGAGGAAAATAGTTTTTTATTCAGGCATATCCAGGGGTCAGCTCCCAGTGTTCTCTCCTGTCTATATGATAAATGTGGGCATCTTGGGGCACTGTAGAAATTGCCTCATGTACACACACAACCCTCTCCTCCTACCACCCAACACTACAACCTGTGAGTGATGCACTTATCTAGCCAAACTGGAAGTAAAGCTCTCTCCAATCAAGACTGAACTTGACAGTCAAGGAGAAGGTAAACACTTGCACCACACCACACTCATCACATAGTCTCACTAAATGTACACCACCAAAATCCACACACAGTAACACAAAAACATTCATGGAGGCTCTCAATAATAATCTGCCTAAGCAACAAGAGATCTCCAAAGCAGAAACGCAAGCAACTTCCATCCCTCAACACAACCCAAATGACACATAGCCCGCAGTCTCATTGTGCCACTCAACCACAGCCAATAAGGCAAAACAACGTACCCAACACACTAGTCATAGGTGACTCTATAGTCAGGCACAATGATATCCCACTCACCAGGCTAAACAAGGAGAAGTTTACTGTCAGCTGCCTGTCGGGTGCCAGGATCCACCACATAACCCACGCACTCAGGTCACTCCACAACAAGTACAAATATGACTCTGTCATTGTCCATGTTGGTGTGAACGACCTGAGACGTACCTCCCTGAACTACATGAAAAGAGATATGGAAGAGCTCTCCAATCTTGTAGCCCAGGCAGGTATGACCCTAGCCCTGAGTATCATTCTGCCATCACCCAGAATGATGCCGCAGTACAAGGACAAAATGATTGACTTCAACAATTGGCTAAGCTTCTGGTGCCATTCTAAAGGGATCCAGTATCTGTCTGCCTGGGATGACATGGTCGACAGACCACGATGCTTTGCCAGAGATGGCCTGCACCTGTCACCCCTGGGATTCTGGATACTGGCTAAGGTTCTTGCCACCCCTATAGTGCCTTTTTTAGGCAGGGTTCAAATGACAAATTCATCACCGTAACAGGAACAGGCAAGCAAAAACTGAGGGTGATGCTACTCAATGCCAGAAGTCTAAATCTCAAAATGCACTCACTCGAAGCACTCCTTAAAATGGAGAACATTGATATCTGTGCAGTGACTGAGACTTGGTTCAAGGCTCCAGAGAGCACCGCTGCACTACTAGGCTATAACTCATACCACACTTTTCGGCCATGTAACCTGGACTGGAACACCAAAGGTGGAGGTGTGTCCATATTCATTAAGGATATCCACACCTCCAGGCTAGTTGCTCAGCATAATGCAACCGAGGTTATCCAAGTGCAACTAACTCTGGGCAAAACTGCAATCCAAATTGTAGTTTGCTACAGATCACCCACCATGCCCCAGGATTCCCACTCCTCTTTTCTTGATGTACTGGAAAATATTAGGGTTCAACCAAACACTCTAATAATGGGCGATTTCTATTACCCCACCATTAACTGGGAAAACTACTCGTGTACCAACTCTTTCGCTCAACACTTTCTGGAATTCATAAACTCCAATGCCCTGGATCAACTTATCCACACACCCACCAGGGGCAACAATATCTTAGATCTAGTCATTACTAACATGAGTGACCGGTGTTCCACAACTGAAGTCAACGCCTCATTGGTCCGATCCAACCATAAGCTAATTACCCTAGATATCCACATCCTGCCCCCACCACCCATTAAGGAAACCATGGTAAAAAAATTCTCCAAACCCAACTTCATGCTTCTTAAGACAGAAGTGGTGAACTTCATGACACCCATGTAGATTGACAATACAGTTACGACTACTGAATCCTACACAATTGCACTTTATAAGCACTTACATGAGAGCATGGATAGTGCTATCCCAAACAGAACCAAGACACTATCCTCCAAAAAAAGGAAGGCAATCTGGTGGTCCCCTACCATAAACAAACTGTACAACAGAAAGAAGAAACTGTTGCAAAAGACAGTAAAATCCCATGAGTGTAGGAGCTCCCTGGTCAGCCTCAGTAAAAAGCTGTGATCCCTGATAAAATCCTCCAAAGCTAGTTATGAAAACAAAATCACCACTGATTCTAAAGACAACCACAAAGCATTCTATAGCTATGTCAAGAATCTCAATGGCAACACTCAGATCTGCTTTGAGTTACAGCACAATGGCACTAAATATATAGACCCAACTGATATTGCCAACATCCTGGCAGATAGGCTCAGTGCTAACTTTACCCACCTCTCACCCCCTAAAGAGCCCATCTCTATACCGGAAGAATGCAAAGTTCCTGTAATCACGGCTGCACAGGTAAAGACCACACTCTCCAAAGCCAAGAACACAGCATCCATGAGACCAGACAACATCCCAGGCTGCATTCTACATGAACTACAGAACGAACTGGCACCCCACTCACCTCAGGCTTTGTGCCTGCTGAATGGCGCATAGTGACGGTTATCCCACTCCACAAGGGGGGAGCCACCACAGATCCCGGGAACTACCGCCCCATTAGCCTGATGAGCCTGGTCTGCAAGGCCATGGAACGTATCATCATGGAACTTATAAACAAAGACATTGGTAATCTCCAAACTCTGGACCCCACCCAGTTCGGGTTTGTAAAAGGCAGATCATGTCTCGTAAACCTGATAGACTTCTTTGAAGCAGTCACCAAAGCCGTAGACAAGGGTAAGGTGGTTCACACAGCCTATCTAGATCTTGCCAAGGCTTTTGACACCATTCCCCACTCTGGAATTATAGATAAACTCACTAAACTAGGTATAAATCCCTATGTCACAAGATGGGTTGCTAACTGGCTCATGGACAGAACCCACACTGTGAAAGTAACAGACTCCAAATCTGACTTCAGACCAGTGACAAGTGGAGTACCATAGGGTTCAGTCCTGGGCCCTATCCTGTTTGGTATCTACTTCTCTGAAGTACAGGCTAATACAGAAGGTCTTTGGCTAATGAAATTCATAGATGATTGCAAACTAGGCGCCATAATCGAAACTCCTAACGATGTGGACATCCTACAAAAGGGCCTCACTGAGGCAGATGCCTTGTGTCAAATCCATGGCCTCAAGCTCAATGCCAAAAAGTGCATTGTCATCCCCTTTAGTAAAAACTCTGTACCCATGAACTACAACACAGGCGGTAGTATACTTAACACCAAAAGTGTGATAAGAGACCTTGGGACACAGGTGGACAGTAGTCTCTCCTTTGATAATCACATCACCACAGTAGTCATGAAATCCTTCTAGGTGGCACACCTCATCACAAAAAGTTTCTCATCCAGAAAAAAGTGGTCATTGTTCCCCTCTACTCATCACTCATTAGACCCATTATAGAGTACAACGTCCCTTTTGGTATGTACCTCACAAGACATCTACAACAACTGGAAAGGCCACAGAAATACCTCACAAAGAGGATTACCAGCCTCAAACAGATGCCCTACGCAGACCGTCTCAAAAAACTCCAGCTTTACTCCATTGCATATCGCCTACGCAGAGGTGTTCTCTGCCGAACATACAAAGCTATGTCAAACCCAGAGCTGTTGGACATGCTCCACTTAAAGAAATCCCAATCCCTCTGAGCTACACACTCTAGGGACCTAAACCTTGTCACCACAATAAACAGAATATGCCGGAGGGATGGATTCCTGTCCCAGAGACTTCACATACTCTGGAATAAACTACCTATCAATATCAAACAAAGCTCCTCATTAGCACTCTTCAAGAAAAATCTTGATGATTGGATGGGAAATAGGAAATAAACCCCGAGGATCACATCTGTGGCTCTGCTCGACAGTGGCACAGGAAAATAATTTTCTTCGGTGGCAAAAGCCAGGGTACCTTTTTGGCTGGGCTTGTATAGGCCCCAGGGCCAATAGCCTAGTACCTACCTATGAACAGGCACTTTCTGAATAATAATAAGCATAAATCAACAGTATAAAATATGACAGAAACCAGAACATTCTGCAAAAGAACAGATGAAAAGCCACTGTAGTACTTGTGTCTACCTTGGATGGGAGGATACTCTGAACATTTACACTGCATAACTGCTCCTTGCCTTGCTTGGACACAACCAGAGTCACTACATGGGGGAGTGGGGTGCAACAAGTATGTCACAATTTGAAATGTCTCTGGCTAACTGTGATGACCCTGACATATTTGGCATACCTCTCAACCTCAGAGCAAGAAATCTGGACAAAGCCATACACAGAAGTGGGACAAAGGCCCAAAATCTGGACAATTTGTAAATATTGCTCTTACAAACCTAGAAAGATAATAGAATAGTAGACCTTGCATTAGTATGGATTTTCTGAAGGGTATGAAATCTGAAACTTAAATGCCTGTCATTATTTTCTAACCTCTGTCTTTAATGATTTGCCACTAATTTGCCAAAAAAACACAATTTTATGAAAAACAGACCAAAAATGTGATGCAAAAATATAAAATAGTCACACAATGCAGCTGGGAACCTGTCAAAGAAGGGACACTTTTTTAATATTAGCACTGCTAACTTGAGCAGCTGACAAAGAATCTACATGCATTTCTGAAATAAAAATAAACTATAACTCGGATTATTACAGTTATTTATTAATTGTAAACCCTCCACGTTTTCTTCCAAAATTGCCATTTTGCAGAGGAATTATTAGGGAAGAGCAATATTTTGAGCCAAAATCAGGGACAGTTGAGAAGTTTGGATATGCCTAATTCTATAAAGCAATGTATTTGCACGTACCTCTCAACCTGTTAATGCAGAAAATCTAGACAAGGCCAATATATTGGGGGAATATATAACCAGTACTAAAAATTGCTCTTGTATAAACTGAGACAGTTGATGGAATAAAAGGTCTTGCTTTAGCATGCATTTTTCTGAAGGTTATGAAGTCTGAAACTCAGTGTCTGTCATTATTTAGTGACTTAATTCCTAAATGATTTGCTAGAAACTCACAACTTTTATGAGGAACAAACCAAAAATAAGAAGCAAAAATCTATTCATTCTGCAAAAATCTAGACAGTTGAGAGGTATAGTTCAGCTGGGGGTGTCTTTGAGTTTGCCGCCCTCCCCCCCTCACAAAATCATGGCTGAATGGAGCTGCTCCCCCTGCAGCCATTCCAAAGAACCATTACTTAGCTATTTCACCTCATTTACCATGAACACTAATGTGCATACTGCTTTACTTCTGCGATAATATGGACTTCATTTGAAAGTTTTATTTTGCATTTTACAGCGCAAACACTAATAGATATCTGCTAAACAAAGCAATGCAGTCTCACAATGAAAACAGACTTAGTACTAAAACTTCTCTGCCCTTGAAACTCACATTCATTGAAACAGCACTGAAACTCATTCAAAGAAAATACATTTTGCCAGTAGCAGATAAAGCTTAGCTTTGGGTTTGGGCTGTTTTCAAATCACAGGCCCCTTGCACACGAAACATACACATGCTCTTTCATACACCTTCCTGATTGTATTAAATGACATTCCTTGTACAATATAGTACAGTTTTAGAGGGTGTTTTAAATTTATTGTTTTGAACATTTTTCCAATAAACAATAAAACAAAATACATGCACCAGTAATGCTAAAACTGCCCAATTCAGAACATTTCCATCATAAAAGCCTACTCAAACATCTACAGTCCACCAGTATCAGTAAATATGCACAATCTCTGAAGCAGTAAAAGTCATCTAAATAATTCCACATTAAAGAGATCTGTAACTAATGAAGAGGTTGCTGCTAGAAAACTTTATATTTCATTGTTTCATCTACAAATAAAGTGCCTGTTGCCTTTGAGGAATAAATTGCCTATGTTACATTACAAAGTGATAAGCTAGTAATATTGCAATAGGGAACGGATGGCAAACTGATAGCAGGTTCATAGTTACTATGTATCTTTGCCAAAAAGGAGTGCAGCATCCACCCCCTTTGTAACACAGTACAGTATCAGCAATTGATCTACCTATTGTGGGAGTAGATCCCAGAGCCTTCTGCATCAAAAGTAAGTATACTTCCTGTTATGCTATTAACAATGCAAGCAGACTCAGCATAAGCAGCACTAAACTTTTGCTCCCCTGCATCTCTCAGCTCCTTGAAAAATCTACTCAACACTCAGCTGTATCTCTGAACTTTGCAGCACAATCTGGAAAAAGACAAAATTTATTGGGGGGGGACAAAAGCCCAAAAACCAGGGACACATTTTAAACATTGCTTGTATAATGTTGGAAAGTTGTTAGAATAAAATGCTGTGTTACTACCATATATTTCACTGCCATGTCTTGGGCCCAGGACCCTGTGCAAAACAGTCAGAGCAACGTACCACTATGCCAAATCAGCTGTTTTGGGAAAGAGAGGAAGACTGAAACTTAAATGGCTACCATTTAGTGAATTCAGTTCTCACCATAGCTGTCAACCTCTTAGCACAAAACACCTGAACAAAGCCAATAATGGGGGAATACAGCCCCCAAACATATTCAGTGAATTCAGTTCTCACAATAGCTCTCAACTTCTTAGCAAAAAACACCTAGACAAAGCCAGTAATGGGGGAATACAACCCCCAAACATATTCAGTGAATTTGGTTCTTACCATAGCTCTCATCATTAGCACAAAAAACCTGGACTAAGCCAATAATGGGGGAATACAGTCCCAAAAAATAGGGACAAATTTCAAATAATCATCTTATAAATATAGAAAATTGTTAGAATAAAAGGTTTTGTGTTACCATGCACTTTCTGAGAATATGAAGTCTGAAATTCAAATGCTTGTCATTTTTATTTATTTAACATTTGTTAACCAGGAAATTCCGACTTGGAACAAAAGCCAATTTTCAGCAGAGGCCCTGGGAGAAACACTCCAGACACATGTCTTTGTAAGATGGGAGGACACCAGAGCACCCAGAAGAAACCCACACAAACACAGGCAGGACATGCAGACTCCACACAGGAGGCACCCCAGCCAAGAATCAAACCAGAGAATATGAGGGAAAAAATCTGCAAATTGTTTACAAATGGTGGTGGGTAGGGAATTCAAGCTCTTGCCACCTGGGCCCAAGGTACAGGGTTCAAGCCTGTTTTCTACCCACCACCATATAGCACACACACATACCCTTTGCATTCCTTACCTCACAGTCCATAAAATGCATTGTAACATCCATTCAAAGCAAGTCCTTCCATCTAGCCCATCCATCCAAAGCCTGCGACAAGAGCACGAGCCTGTGGATGTTGCAGTCGAATCCCCCTTCAAGTCTATGCAGTTGTAACTGCATTGACTTCTGGGATAGTGCTGCTGCATGCTCTCTAACTAATCCGGACAGATGGTGAGACAGTCTGGATTCTGTGCGCATGCTCCAGACTGGTTCACCAGCAGTCCAGAAATGCCGCGAGTGCACAAGCACGATGTTACATGACTCTCGTTTGTTTTATTTTTATATTTTCTTTTTATTTTATTTTTTATTTAATTTTCTTCTTTGTTTACAGCTGGGGGGCTGCAGTCTTGCAGCCCAATAGCACGTGCCCCCCCGGCCAACTCATTACACTCCCAAAACATATGTTCCCAATTACCTCTTTCTTCCACATCACACATCCAGCATTTACCATCTACCTGAAAAAAATATTTGGAGTCTACTTGGGGTATAAAAATACCTATGCAAACACTTCCAAGCAAAAATTCTAAATCTTCTACACTTTACCTATTTGGGAGCCATACATATGTCCTCCCATTGTTTCCTTATGAATTGCTTTTTCAATCTCTTTTCCCAGTGTTTTCTAACCTCCTCTGATTGATTCCTACAGTTATTGTGCAAATATTTTATATGCCTTACTAATGATCCCTTTTTTAACAGCGCATCTGTTTTAGACTCAACTAAACACTCTGGCAGAACAGGTCTTTCACTTATGATTCCCCTGTCCCTTTCTCTCTGCCTATCAGTCCCTGATATTTAAGCAGTCCAAATGTCTTCTTGGCCTCTTCCCATTGTATTACCTTTCCCTCTCTAGATATTTGCTTTCAATACATTAGTTCCTTTGCCAGTTTACTCCAGTAAATTCCAACCCCCTCTTGCCTATTCTCTGTACCCCTAATTGCAGTCATCCCTATCAGCAGAATCTCCTTTCTCGCGATGACTTAGTTCTTAGAAAACTTTCTTCTACTTTATGAATATAATATTCTGTATGACTGCTGCTGTTCTTAAGGATCTGCATCCAAAATTCCACTCTGTTTCTTGAATTCCCTCCATCTTCTTCATCATCACCCCATTCCACTTTAAATTATAGCTTTCTGTTTGTGTTATGTATATGAACCTTAACTGTGTAGATCTAAAATATCCCTTCAAATCAGGTAATTCTAAACCACCTTTTTCTATTGGAAGTATCAACTTATCCCACTTGACTTTTGCCCTCTTTCCCAGACAGATAAAATCCTTCAGCTCTTTATTAATTACTGTCTACAACTTTGCCTCTCTTTATACACATAAATACTTCATTTTATTGTGTCCCCATACATATGGGTATTGCTGAACCAATTTATGTGTGGATAAATAGTTTACAGCTATTGCCTTTGTTTGGTCTTCATTAATTTTAAATCCTGAACAAACTTGAAACTGTTAAAGAATGTTCCACAACACTGACATGTCCTTCTCTGCTTTTATCAGGTACAAACTAATACTGTCTGCAAATAACGTAAACTTATCTTGATTACCATACCACTTATAAACTTGAATTTCTGAGTCCCTTATTTTCTTTACCAATTGTTCTAAATATAATGCAAATAACAAAGGGAAAGAGGGCACCCCTGCCTGATTCCTCTGTTCAGACACAACTTGTTATGAGGAACCCCCTCACTTTAATATTTGCCTCCGATCCCTCATATATCCTCCTAATTAACATTATTTTATCAGGGAATGCAAATGCTTCCATTGCCCTACTCATAAAATCCCAGCATACTCTGTTGAGTACTTTATCTGCATCAAAATCCACCAACAGCAGTGGTATCTTACATTCTGCTTACCTATGGATCATCATTGTTCTATTAATGTTGTCAAATGTTTGCCTCCCCTCCACAAAACCACACTGGTCCATATCTATCAATTTTGGCAATACATTTGCCATTCTTTTACCTATTATAAACATAAACACTTTATAATATAACTATGGTTTAAAATTGAAATATATCTCTATGAAGCTAGGTCTGATGGGTCTGTACTGTCTTCAGGTATTACAGCTATCACAGCTCTCTCTTCCAGGATGTTGTTGCTTCCCCTCCTTTCAAAATACTGTTAAACAAAACCTTCTAGATCTTTATCACTTTCTTCTCTCCTAATGGCCAAACCTCCAAAGGAATACCATCTATTCTTGTAGACTTTCCTACAGATTGACTATATGTCACTGTTTTTATCTCATCTCTTCCTATCTCAAGTGTTAGTTGTTGAGCCTCATAACCCACAACATTAGAATAATTAAGTCTTCATAAATATTTCCACTTGTACTTTTTATTGAGTTAATGAGGATAAAAACAGGATATTCAGCCAAATAGACAGCACGGTAAAAATAAACTATTGAAAATAAACCAAAAAAAGTCAGATCATCACACAAATTAACTTTTATTACAACACCGCAGAGCTTTTGAGTCCAAGACTCTTTTTCAGCGCTAACATGAACATCAGGAAGCTTAATAATTATATATACTTAAAATTAAAGATGAGCTTATCACATGAAAGCACTCAAAAAACATTAAAAAAGTTAGCCCTTTAATTCCCAAATAATACATGTAAAATACATATGAAGTACCTAAAAATACTTTAAAGTTAGTTTAAAAATAGCTAAAAAAAGGGATCAGAAAAAAGTATATGCCACCTAAAACATAATTTAATATTAAATAATGGAATGTTTCAGCTTTAAAATAGGTTTAATGCTATTCACTTTATTCAAACCAGGTGGAGTGTCAGTCCTAAAGTAGTTAATCCATCTACAGTCCACAGCTTCAGTAATAGTAACAATATCGCCCCTCTATGATTAAGATCTATTTTTGTAGTACTCTGAACTTGATCAGCTCTGTGACATAAAATATGCTTATATAAAGCTTAATTATATATAAATCTTAATTTTCTGTGGATTTCTGACAAATGTGATGCTATCCTCACTTTTAGCTTCTGATTTGTTTTATCTATATAGAAGCATATACATTTTTCACAGTTAGCAAAGTACATCACATTTTTAGTATTGCAAGTAGCAAATGTATGAAATATAAATGTCTTCTTAGAGATGAGATGTATAAATTCTACTTCTGAATTAATAAACTTGCAAAAAGGGCAATTATAACAGGGGAATGTCTGTTGCTTACTTACTGATGCATTTGTTTATTGCACTTAAAATCATTGTAATATAATAGCTGTTTAAGATTTTTCATACTCTTATACACAAAGTGTGGTTTGTCTCCTATAATTTTACGTAAGTTATTATATGATTGTAATATAGTCTAATTCTTTTCTATAATTTCCTAACCTGCTGTGTACATCTATTATATTTAGTTACGTAACTACGTGACCAATTCTTACTCTTTAATGTGCCCTTATTAGTGGTGCAATCTTGAATACTATAAAGATAAGGACATGCCATTCCATCATGTTCAAACGTTACTAGTCAATATTTTCTGTAACCATGGTAGAATTATATCCTCTAGAGTAAAATCATTTGCCATGTGATGTATTTCCTTCTTTCCTGGTATTTAATCTACTTGCTCTTGGAACTGGCTTTTCACAACTCCTACATATATATATATATATATATATATATATATATATATATATATATAAGATGAAAATAGCGAACGCTATTTCATCGACCCCAAAACATCTAAACATGAAAACATCGAACATTCAGAACACCGAATTTTTTCCCATGGAAAAAATTCGCTGCTCCGAGACACATACACACAACACAAGCACATCAAACAAACAGCAACCACACACACACACACACACACACACACACACACACACACACACACACACACTTAAATTCCTACATCTAACGCTACACTAAACTAAACATACACTATCTACCCACTTACCTTAACCCAAACCCTAACCCTAAGGTCCGTCACTATCGCACACTCACCTAACCCGCACCCTAACTCACTTAAACCGCCCCTAACCCTACAGTCTGTCACTATCGCACACATGCCTAACCAGCGCCCTAATGCTATGTCACTTAACCCTCCCCTAACCCTAACGTACAAACAATCGCACACTTACCTGAACCCAACCCGTAACTTTCCACAGAAACGACCAATTGAATTCTTTCCCAAGGAAAGAATTCGCTGTTCTTAGCATTCGCTGAATAGTGTTTGCTATCAGAACATTCGAAGTTTTAATACTTTGATGTTCTGATATAGACCCTATATATACATATATATATATATATATATATATATATATATATATATATATATATATATATACATATTTATATATATATATATATATATATATATATATATATATATATATATATATATATACACATGTATATAGCGAGGGTGCATACTATTTGCATGCACATAGCTAGTTGTTTGGACATTTTTTCTATGCATAGTTGTGTTTGTATCTTGCCATTAAAAAGAAATAGAGTGATGTCAAGAAAATTGTCTCTTTGGAAAATTTCCTATCAAAATCAAGAAAATCAGTACTTCATGTAACTCTTGAACAAATGATTCTAAAGACTTATTAACACCTTCCCAAAGAAGGAAGTTGTCATCAACAAAGTATTTATAAAACCTCAGTTGTCTTTTTTTTAAAACCAATGTGGGATAAACTTAAATCATAAAAATAAATTTCTTCCCATCTTGTTAACATGAGGTTAGCATATCTGTTTGCCATTGGGATTCCCATTGCTACCTCTAGTAACTGATGATAGGAATCATTAAAAGAAAATATGTTATTTTCTAACGCTACTTCCAACATGGAACAAATAAAAGAAATTTTATTCAGAGAATATTCACTGTGACTAGTTAAAATTCTCTTATACATTGAACCCCTATATCATTAGGGATAACTGTGAACAGATATCGAATATCCATAGTCATCAACAGTATTTCACTGTTGGACCTAACATCTAAATAACTCTTCATAGCAGTAAGAAAATCACTAGTGTCTCTTATATAACTGTTACTATGTTTTAATAAGGGTTTCAGTTGTTGTTCAAGGTACTTTGATATAGCTGTAGTCACCCATTTTGCTCCTGAAACTATTGGTCTCATAGGGAGAGAAGACAAATTCTAATGAATTTTAAGGAGACCATAGATTACAGGACAAACTGAATGAGCAACATATAAATAATTGTACGCATCTGGTGTACTCAAACCGTCCGTTAACCAGTCACAAACATTTCTTTTTGAGTTGATATAATGAATTGTATAATTGCCAGGCTATTTTGCTAACCAGTCATATAAGAAAGATTTCACTTTATAAATCACACTATTAACATCATTCCTATCAATTTTTTCTAAAAGTTGCATCATCTGTTAAAAGTTGAAGCATAAGTTAATTATATTTTTCAACAGCCATTATAAAGTTTTTCCCCATTTATTTGCTTGTTTTATAATCACATCACCCCTAACACACAATCTAAGTAATGCTTGCCTTTTGTCATTGTCTAAATTATAATAGTTAGCACCTTTACCCTTAAAAAAACAAATCATACATATTTTTGAACATCTTAAAAAAGCATTAACTGTAGGATAGCTGTTAGGGATGAATGTGCTAACTCGTTCACTTCAGTATTATAACAAGACTTTTCATTCATAAACATAATTTTCAAGTCCAGGTTCCTAACAAATAACCGAAGGTCAGTTAAACAGTCATTTAAACACCCATCTTTTGAGGGGATAAATGTTAAACCTTTATACAGTACGTTGAGTTCCGCAGTCTGAAGAGGTGTTTTAGATAAATTAACTATGTATAGCCAACTATACTTAATTATTTTTGTTTTGAGTAGATGTCCTTGGTCCCATCTGTGTTGGTGTGGTTATTTCTTTGATAGGTCCTCGTTTCCAACTCCTTCCTGTGCTCGCGGACCTCGCTGATTGATGTACTTGGATTCGAAGACTTAACTGTATTTTTTTTCTAAAAAATCTCTGTTCTTGGGTTGTGCACCTTCCTTTTCAAATGTTGTCTTCTATCTGGTTTCCAGTTGGCTATTAGGTGTAAACGGTATTATAATAGAAGAAGCAGGACTTAAAACATGCTCTGCTGCAGACATGTTAGTATTTTGGGCATTATTTTCATCAACAGGGAGAGTCCAGAGCTGTAATGGCTTCTTCTATATGCTTCAGCACATTGTTAGCATTATTACATTCAGCCATATTTTTTGTAGAAGCAGCAACAGATAGTATTCTGTGGAGCAGAAAGCTGTTTTGCACATTTTATAGAAGCATTATGGGACTGGTTCTCTGCCTTCGGCAAGAGAAAACATGCCCATTTTTCTAAAATCATTTAAGTCCCTGATGAATTTCCATTTCTTAGTAGAAATAAGTATATTTTCAAAATGTTTAAGCTGGTCCAGCAAATTTTGATAATCTATCATCATATTAAAATCAGTGGACTGCACAATGACATCCACAAGCTTATCTATTTCAGAAACAAGCTCACTTTCAACATTTCTAAAATGTTCGTTCATTAATACCATATAGTTAGCATTTAATTTTAAGTGTATTTCTTGCCATTTTTTCAGCAAATCTGGGTATTTATTCCCATGAGTCAGCGTCTTGGTGACTCTAAGTCCCCTTGGTATAATACCAATTTCCAGATAGGCGGTGAATGTTAATCTTTGCCACTGCAAATTTTTATATAATTCCACAGTTGACTCTAATAGATGTAGTTTCTGTAAGATTTCTTCTCTGTTATTATCAGGAGGGTGAATCATAGTATCTTTATGCATTCTCAAGGATGAACACAGAGATAGGAAAGGGTTTTCACCCACCATTAAAAAACTGTGAAGCCAATTACTGTTCATAGATTGTGAACTAATTTTTTATTATAAATCTCTACTAAGAATTGGTTGGCCAGGTGTATGGAGTTTAATGTGAGGTGTGCTGAGTATCCAAGTAAACACAAGCAATCACGAGGATAAAAACAGGATATTCAGTCAATCTGTCTATAAGACAGAGAAACATCTTAAACAGCTTTTATGTCTTATTGCCTTTTTCTATTTTGTATACTGTGATTTGTTTTCTTTACACTGTGTCTTACTTGTATTCTGCTTTTAACTGCATACTAAAACTTGAAAAGAGACCACAGCTCTGTCTCTTGTGAGTCAGACAGAAATTTTTCCCACCCTCCGACCCAGTTACTGTTGTGTTCTTAAACAGCACTGTCTTTCTAGTTGCCTGTCCCTTATGTTCATTTGACCATATATCTCATTTCCTCTCTGCTTTTACTGGCTGGTGTAAGCACAAAATTATCATTTTGTGAAATCACTCCCCTTCAACTGTTTAAATTTATTGGATCCTACTGTATTCCATAGTACCAGAATACAAAAGTCACCACCCCCTTTCAATCTATCTTGCTGTTTTAAAAATAGTGACTCTCCACTAAAACTTAACTTTTAGACAGGTAAAACGTAAGTTATCTACTTTCACATCTAACTTCTCTAGTGCACACTGCAGTGTTTAGGATAAACCATTTGTTTCATCTTACCTTTAAGCATCTATTGCAAGACCACCAGTTATTGTAAAGCCCACATTCTGCCTCTCAGTAGTCATCGTGGGATTAGTGCTTCTGTTTTCTCCTGATGAGAGGAGTGCAGTTACATTATTTCCTGAAAACTGCTGATTACCACAAAGCTTAATAACTGCTTTATAGGTGACAGCTTAGAATCTGTGCTTATATTCTGATGCTGGTGAGAGTAGGAGCAGAGTGCACTGATTCCTATCTCTCTTTCTGGTTGGACAGTGAGTGACTGTGCTTAACACACCTGATTGGTCTGGTTGCTATCTGAGGCATCTACCAGAAAAAGGCTACAAGCCTGCAGATCCTTGCATCATCTGGGACAAGACTGTGGATCACCAAACACACCGTAGCCTGCTTCTCTTCTTGTGATGGGTGCTAAAACTAGCTAGGTTTAGCTAGAACTACCCAGTTTTTTAGTTTCAGCACTCAAAACTTTTTCCTTGTGTTCAGCACTTGCTCAGAACTCGCAAGCACTAAATAAACTATGAGTTCTGAGACCTTATTGTAAGCACTAAATAAACTACAAATTACTACAGCACTTGACTTTCCTCACTTGTCAAGAGGAAAATAGTTTTTAGTACTTATATTAATAAGCACCTATCCAGGCATTTCCATGGGTCAGCTGCTGGTGTTTTCTCCTGTCCACCTGATGAATCTAGACATCTTGGGGCAATGTAGCAATTGCCTCATGTACACTGACAACCCTCTCCTACTACCACCCAGCACTACAACCTGTGAGAGATGCACTTATATAGCCAAACTGGAAGCCAACCTCTCTCCAGCCAGGACTGTACTAGACAGTCAAGAGAAGGTTAACACCTGCACCACACCACACTCAACACATAGTCCTTCAAAACACCACACTCAACACATAGTCCTTCAAAACCCACACTACCAAAACCCACACAGAAATAAAAAGCACACACCCACATTCATGCCAAAGCAACAGAGACCTCCCAAGCTGAAACGCAGACAACCATCACCCCCAACACTATGCAAATGACACACAGATCACAAAATCAATGTGCCACTCAACCTCAGCCCATAATGCAAAACAACGTACCCAACACACTACTCATAGGTGACGCTATAGTCAGGCACACTGATGTCCCACTCACCAGGCTAAACAAGGAGAAAGCTACTGTCAGCTGCCAGGATCCACCACATAATGCATGCACTCAGGTCACTCCACAACAAGTACAACTCTGTCATTGTCCATATTGGTGTGAATGACCGGAGATGTACCTCCCTGGACTACATGAAAAGAGACATGGAGGAGCTCTTGGATCTTATAGCCCAGGTAGGTATGACCCTAGCCCTGAGTAGCATCCTGCCATCGCCCAGAATTATACCACAGTACAAGGACATAATGATTGACTTCAACAATTGGCTAAGCTTCTGGTATCATTCTAAGGGGATCCAGTATCTGTCTGCGTGGGACGACATGGTTGACAGACCACAATGCTTTGCCAGAGATGGCCTGCACCTGTCGCCCCTGGATTCCAGATACTGGCTAAAGCTCTTGCCAGCTCTATAGTGCCTTTTTTAGGCAAGGTTCAAATGGTAAATCACCACCGTAACAGGTACAAGCAAGCAAACTCTGAGGGTAATGCTACTCAATACTAGAAGTCTAAACCTCAAAATGCACTCACTCAAGGCACTCCTTAAAATGGAGAACATCTACATCTGTGCAGTGACAGAGACCTGGTTCAAAGCTCCAGAGAGCACTCCTGCATTACCAGGCTATAATTCATACCACAACTTTCGGCCACCTAACCTGGACCGAAACACTAAAGGTGGAGGCGTATCCATATTCATTAAGGATATCCACACCTCCAGGCTAGTTGCTCAACATAATGCATCCAAAATTATCCAAGTGCAACTAACACTGGGCAAGACTGCAATCCAGGTTGTAGCTTGTTATAGATCCCCCACCATGCCCCAGGATTCCCACTCTTCATTTCTTAAGATACTGGAAAATATTAAGTACAACCCAATACCTTAATTATGGGTGATTTGAACTACCCCACCATCAACTGGGAAAACTACTCACTTACCAATTCATTTGCTCAATGTTTTCAGGAATTAATAAATTCCAATGCCTTGGATAAGCTTGTCCACACCTCCACCAGGGGCAACAATATCCTGGACTTGGTCATTACCAATATGGGTAACCAATGTTCCAAGCCAGAGGTCAACTCCTTGCTGGTCAGATCCAACCACAAGCTAATCACCCTAGACATCCATATCCCATCCCCACCCCCCATTAAGGAAACCACCATCAAAAACTACTCCAAAGCCAACTTCAGGTCAGGAAATCCTTCTACGTGGCACACCTCATCACAAAAGGGTTTTTCTCTAGAAAAAAGGAGGTCATTGTTCCTCTCTACTCATCCCTGAACAGACCCATTATAGAGTGCAATGCCCCATTGGCATGTATCTCATAAGACACCTACAACAATTGGAAAGGCCACAGAATACCTCATTAAGAGGATTATCGGCCTCAAACAGATGCCATGTGCAGACCATCTCAAAAAAACTCCAGCTCTACTCTGTCATATATCACCTACTCAGAGGCAATCTCTGCCTAACATACAAAGTTATGTCAAACCCAGAGCTGTTGGACATGCTACACTTAAAGAAATCCCAATCTCTCTGAACCACATGCTTCAGGGACCTAAACCTTGTCACCACAATAAACAGAACATGCTGGAGGGATAGATTCCTGTCCCAGAGACTTCCCATACCCTGGAACAAATTACCCATTCATGTCAAACAAAGCTCCTCATTGGCCCTCTTTAAGAAAAACCTTGATGACTGGATGGGAAATAGAAAATTCACCCCAGGGATCACTTCTGCAGCACTGCTTGACAGGGGCACAGGAAAATAATTTTCTTGGGTGGTGAAAGCCAGGAAACCTTTTTGGCTAAGCGAATGCATCAGGTAGTAAGTAAGCAACAGACATTCCCCTATTATAATTGACCTTTTTGTAAAGTTTATTAATACCGAAGTAGAATCTATACATCCCAATTCTAAGAAGAGATTTATATTTCATATATTTGCTATTTGCAATACTGAAACTGTGATTTACCTAGCTAATTATAAAAAAATGTGTACGCTTCTATATAGGTAAAACAAATCAGAAGCTAAAAAGAGGATATCATCACATTTGTCAGAAATCCACAGAAAATTAGATACTAATGCTTTATATAAGCATATTTTATATCACGGATCTGATCACTCATTCAAGTTCAGAGTACTACAAAAAATAGATTTTAATCATAGAGGGGGTGATATTGCTACTATTACTGAAGCTGTGGGATATAGATGGATTAACTATTTCAGGGCTGACACACTTGGTCTGAATAAAATGAATAACATTAAACCTATTTTAAAGCTGAAACATTCCATTATTTAATATTAAATTATGTTTTAGGTGGCATATAAGTTTTTCCTGCTCCCTTTTTTAGCTATTTTTAAGCTAACTCTAAAGTATTTTAGGTACTTTTATATGTATATTATATGTATTATTTTGAGAATTAAAGGGTTATTTTTTCTAAAAAAAATTGTTATTGCTTTCATGTGATAGGCTGGTCTTTAGTTTCAAGTACTATATAATCATTAAATTTACTGATGTTAATGTTTGCACTGAAAAAGGTTTCGGATTTGAAAGCTCTGCAGTGTTGTAATAAAAGTGAACCTGTGTGATGGTCTGACTTTTTTTTATTTACTTTTAATACTTTTTATTGAGTTTCACATTCCTCTCATTTATACAAATTTTCATAAAACTTCTGAAATATCTGTAATACCTCTACAGGATCTCTGGTCTTTTTTCTTGTTATAGGCTCCCTAGGTTTGGCAAAAAGTTTTTCTACTGTTTCCTAAGTTGATGTGCCAAAAGAGCTCTGCAGTTATTATCAAAAACAGTTGCTTAACAGCAATCTTTCTAAACTCATGCATATTATCCAGGTACTCCCTTATTTTCTCTGTAGCACTCTGCAATTGGCCCTCTTCTTTTTCTTTGATATTCCCCTTATTCTGTAATACTTTAACCTTTGTCAGCCCCTCTAAATTATTCTTGTTACTTCTTAACCATATCTCCTTTTATTTTACTTCTACCTTTTTTTAAACTCTACTTTCATTTTATCCCACTCATTAGCTATAACTTCTGGAGTACTTTCTATCTTCCCTAATAACTGCCAGATCATTTCCACTACCCATTTGTTAAATTCCTCTCTTTTTAACAGGTAGGTGGGGAAGCACCAGTGTCGCATCTTTACTTCTTTATCCTGCATTTTTATCTTAGTAATTATTGGCAAATAATCTGAAATAGTTGCTGGATGTGTATCAAAGTTATCAATTAAATGCAGATGTTTTTATGAAATATAATTTCTGTCTCATCTAGACCAGTTATTGTACTTTGGGGAATAATATGCAAATTATCTGAGTTTCTAGTACTGAATTCATATCTTCCATACCAAATATTTTTGTAAATTTCTTCTGAAATCTACCCTTGCCCTCATTTGTAATATTTCACCTTCTACACCTCTCAGATACATCCTAATGGTCATAAACCAAATTCCAGTCCCCACTTATAAATAATATTCCCTCCCAATTTTTTTTAAACTCTGTAATGGCAGTCTTAGGTGGAATATAAATACATGCTAGTATAATCCTCATCCCTTGCCAGTATCCCCTTACTACCAAAAATCTGCCATTATTTTTTTTGGCCCTCTTCTATCACTATTGGAGCTCCCCTAGCAATTAATATAAGTACTCCTCATCTCCTTTATCCCTGATATTCTGTTGAATACCATCACTGAAATCTTTTATCCAGTTCAGTTCTTTTAAAATGTCTCCTGTAGCATTGATGTTTGTACTCTGCCTTTCTTAATATGATTAAATAGTCTTTCCTTCTAAACCTGTGAGATCATTTCACATTCCAAGATAATATGGACAGTGTCACCATTATGATAAGAAATCATTATTCCCGCCTATTATATATGACAGTGTTTTTAAATGTCTATTTCCAGATTTTGTGATGCATGTACCCATTAATATTTGGCAGGTTAATCCTTCATACAGTTTTTCTCATCAACATTGGAATCTATATCACATTTTCCAAGACTTTTTGTTTTAATAGAAGCCCTCAAAACATACCCCAGAATACCCCAGAACCTGTTAACTAATACAAATGCACAAAGCTATGTACATCTTCAAATAATGAAGTTTAACTTTCCTAATCAGAGCAATTGTCACAGAGAGACAGCTGCACATACAGGCCACAATTAACCTAAACTTGAGGTTATCCATGCTATTACTTGTGCTTCTACTTACACTAATTGGTGTGTCTTCTTTTTTATCTTTATTCCCTTCCCAGATGTGAAAAACAAGTTGCATAGTTTTAGAAAAATAAACTTTTAGCCTTGAAGAAATCAGTGTTCTGGCTTTTTATTGCTCTATTATTATCTTGTCTCCATGGAAACATAAGAGAAAAAATTTTGTCCTCAGCTACAGCTTTTTAAAGACATGCTGAAACATAAATTACTAAAGGAAAACTTTTTGTTATATTATGTGTTCTCTTATTTGTTTACACTTAAAACCTATTAGATTAAGCCAAGGGTCTTAATCCAGATATTCATCTATGCAAGAGTAGTAGCAAACATATCAGCCCTACATATATTATGATCTGTGTACTTTTGCATCCCAGCCCCCACCTCAACAACCAAAGATTACAGCCAATATATTAACTTAAATATCTTTTTCTGTAGCCTTTTTTCTCTTTTTGCGTTGTAACTGCATTTCTTAATAATAAAAAAACAAGAAAGAGGGAAAAAGCATCTGTTTATTTTAATATCTTTATAACATACAACTAAAAATGCTTTACTTACTATTATGACCTATATAATAAATAGCAAATACACAGAATTTAATTATTGATGATGATATACTCTTGGTTATACTTGATGTAGTGTCCCCTTTCACTGTCATTCTGAATGATGCTGGTATTTTAAATGTTAGACATTTTTTACAACAACATGGGGGTTTCACTGATGACCAGATTGATTTATATTGTATTCTTTTGAGAATAATTTTAGACAATGTGTTTGTAGGGATGGGAGGTTGGCATAAAGGTTAAGGTGTTTACCTTACAGACACAAGTCCATGGTTTGATTCTTACAGGGGGTAATTGGCTAGGCTTAAAATGGCCCACAAGGGTGGTTTGTCTAGTACTAATCTATAATCTATGAACCTATGTATTTAATAACGTTTTTTTACTTGCAAAGAAATTGTGTAGCTATGGGCACATCATGTGCAAACAGCTATGCCAATGCTGTTTTGGCAGTATGGGAACATGAGAACATCATTATGGGTCCATATAACAAATTTATATTATTTTACCGCATAGTTGTAGATGATTTGTTTCTTTTATGGGAAGGACCTCACTCTGAACTTGAAGCTTTTGAGAAATACATTAATGGGAGTATCACATTTTTAAGGTTCTCTTTAGTTTGTTCTGATAAGAATGTGAATTTTCTGGATGTTAATGTATTTATTAATGATGAAGGAAAAATAAGTACTAGAATGTTTAGGAAATCTTGTCATTGTAATCACTTGTTATATTGCAAAAATATGCATACATCCTATGTATTTAAAAATGTGGTAACAAATCAAGCTTTTAGAGCATCTAAACTGAACCCTGAGGAAGTTGATTTTAACAATGAAATTAGGAGGGTACCTGAGTTTCTTGTAGAGAGGTTACAGTGAAATGGAAGTTAACGATGCTTTCAAATACATCAATGAATTAAGACAAAGTAGTGCTAAGCCTTATTTTTCTGAGACGTAAAAATGGTGATGAAAAAATAAAAAATAAGCAAGTTAGAAAATTGAGAATACCATTGCACTATTCTGATAATGTGAACAATTATACACATGTTTTTAAGAAATACCGGTCCATATTAACCAGTGATGCTGAGATAGGAAAATTAGTAGATGATGCACCAAAATTCCTATTTAAGAATATGAAGTCTCTAAAGAGACAGTTGTGTTATCCAAGAGAGAAGACCAAGGAAAATGATAGCTTAATTAAACTATGTGGAAAGTGTATAGCATGTAAATATATTGATAGTACAGGGAATTTCTTCCATCTGGACCGGTTTAAAAAATATACTTTTGAAGTTTCTGCCAATTGTAACACAGCTCACGTAATCTATTTGACTTATTGCCATTTCTGTAAAAAAATTTTATGTAGGTAAAATGGATAGATGCTTCAGAGACAGAATCAAGGAACATTTATACCACATTAATAAAGGGAGTATATTTAATGCATTAGCTAAACATATTAAAGAGAATAGTAGTGAACATAGTTTTAAATTAGCTATAGATAGAGTAATGGAGAGTATTAGAGGAGGTGACATTAGAAACCTCACTGAACAGCTAGAGGTAAAATGGATCATCACACTTAGAGGTGACTATGGACATGGGCCTAATGATAAAGTTTCCATACAATCTATGTTAAAAGCCATGGCATTATTTAAATAGTTTGGTTTATTTGTGAATTTGTATATGAGAAATAAGTTATTTGTTATTAGAGTATTTTTATCAGAGTGTTTTATTGCTGTATTTTAAATATTCATGTTTTTAATGTGAGTTAACTTTAAGGAGGGGAGTCATGTGATCTCATTAAAGTAAATGATTATGGTATTTAAGAGGAGCTTTGTTAGTACCATATCACATGTGAAGAAGTAGGCATCTGTGAAAGAGCTTATGTGATTGTACTTAATAAATTGAATATATACTGGATTCTTTGGTCACTTTCTAGTCCAATCTTGTTTTTGTGGCAATTTATTCATGTTTTTTTATTTGAGTTGATATACTCCTTAAATATTTTATTTATTTTAATCAGCTCAGAGCACATTTGACTTATTTTTCCTCAAGATTACTGGAAGCCATGCCTTGCATCAAAGCTGGAGCTTTAGCTGCTTTTTGCTGAACAGCTGCAAGATTCTTCCCAGTGAGTGTTTTCTCTTCACCTTTTCTAGTTGATTTTCTTTCAGGCTTTCTAAGTTTCTTTTTTACTGGCATCCAGGCAGTGTATTTACTTGCTAGTAACAAAAAAAAACGGCAGAGACAGCAATGTGCTGTGAATACCCAGTACATATCTTATATTCCTCAGACTATCAGAAGCCAGCAGAACATTACTAAAGTCCATTTATGCAATGACCAACTCAAAACCTCCAGCTAGGGATGCTAAGAATGACAACCACTCTGCAGATGTGAAATTAACCAAATGGCTCTTCTGTTAAAATGTGAACTTTATTCAAAAAGACCACAAAGTAAAACTGAGCACTTTTGTCCATTACAAATGGGACTTCATCAGAGTTTGTAACAATGTAGCTCCAAGTTCCTTTTAAAAATGCATTAACCAATCAGATTTAATCTAATAGAAAATAACACCTATTAGGTAAAGATCAAACAATGAATTAATTTGACGAAAGTGGAAAATAAATTGTTGTTTATGCTAAAATTAGCATCTCTTGTTCTCAATCTAAGTTCCAGTTCTTGTGGCTTGTCATGATATTTCGGAAGTTTCAGTCGGTTTTTGTGGTTTATTGGTTTTATTTGATTTGGTATGGCTGAGAGCAACAAGGGGTATCATCATTTTGAATGCAGTATTCATTCTACACCAGGCAGCAGTGAAAGTGGTCATATGGATAACTGCTTAAGACCATGGCTGGCATTCAACAATCCTTGGACTTGCTGGTGAAAGAGCTACTGACAGAATCCCATGGATACACCAGTTCTGAAGATGATGGTGACACAGTGGTTGAGTGTAATATTCAACCTATTATTACACAAGGTAACCACACTGAAGTTCATTTAAATTTTAAAAAGACTTATGTGAATGTTGCATCTATTCTTACTAGTGGTACTGATCCTTTTTTACTCCAGAAAGATAAATACAGATGACATGTTATCTTACAGAGAGAATTGTGAGACTTTAACTATATTGTTGAAGAAGTATAAAAGTGTTGATTTAGAGAACAAATATTTTCAGCGATGCATTAAACTCAATATAGTTATTAAAGGGCTAAGATTTTTTAAAAGCCCAAATGGTGTCAAGGCTACGGATTCCTTTTTTTCCACCTTAAAAGAATTCTTCAACAATGCTGGACTGAATTTTCTAAAATTACTTGTGGACAACAATGTCAAAATCATGGCCAGTTTAAAAGAACAAATAATGACTGCTAATCAGGCCATTCACAGAGGGTTTCACAGTAAGTTTGGTGAGTGCTCAGAGTATCATAACATCTTAGAAGCATGAGCAAATTCTTATTAAATGTAAAAATAATTAAAGAATATGAAAGTGACAATGCCTATTTGCTTGCTAACACAGGCAATACATTTTCTAAGAGGAATTTCTTCTAAGTTTCAACAGCCTAGTATGAAAGTTAGACAATATACCTTTAAGAGAACTGAAAAGGAACAACTGATGGAAAATGAGAATGAGGCTACTGACAATATAGGAAGTGAAGCAACTGGGACTTCAGCAGTTGATTTCCTGCAAACTAACACAGTCAGTGCTTTTCCTGTGGGTGAATTAAGTAACACTGATGGTCCCAGTAATGCCACAGAACTTGGAGCAAGGCCCAAAGTTTTTTTTAAGTTCAGAAAAGGAGGGGAAGGCCCCGAGGACCAAAATAACCAGAAAAAAGGAAACAATTCCTTCCTATTCATCCATGGACAATTAGCTGAGAGTAAGATGTACAAAAATAATGTTATAAATTTGTCTAAACTTGACCTCACTTCTAAGCATTATAAAGTGTTGAATTTAGGTTTAAATTTTGTTCCAACTAGTAGAGCTGATATTTCCAGCACTGTTCTAGAATTGACAAAATACACAAGACTGTTTACCTTAAATTACATTTTAAAAAATGTTGAAAAGTATGAAAGTAAATATGTTAAACCATCCTGTTTTAACCAACCTTTGGTACACACTTTAAAAATATTTGAGAATACTTGTGAAAAACAAATTAGAAGTTTGTTAGTTAGACAATAATAAAACAAAGTGTAAATATTACAATGTAACTAAGTGAAAAATCTGCTTTGAATGAATTAAACTCTAACAGTATGGTTAGAATTATGAAAGGTTGCAAAGGTGGTGCTTTGGTTGTGATGGATCAAGATAAGTATATTCACAGTATTGAAGCTATGTTAAGCAATACCTTAGAATACAAGGCAGCCAATGCAAGTGATGTATTAACATATTATCGGAGAATTTATTCTTTTTTGTTTGACAGTTTTATGAGTGGTAATTTAGACAAAATTTCTTATGATTTTTGTAACAATGAGAATCCCAAGTTAGGGGTTTTGTTTGGAATACCAAAGGTCCATAAAGACCTCAACCATCCTCCATTTAGGCCCATTGTTTCCGTGCCTGATTATATCACAGAAGGAATTTCCCTTATTGTTGATTCTTTCTTAAACCCCTTAGTAAAATGAGTTCTTTTTTACAGGACTCTTGGGAAGTAAAATGAGTTCTTTTTTTTACGGGATTCTTGGGATTTTTTGGAACAGTTCAGGAAATTTAATGACACTTTTCATTTGACCCACATAAACATATTTTGTTCACCATTGATGTGGTATCACTTTTCTACCTTCTCTAATGACAAGTGGAACTTTTGCTGTGATCTGATAGATGTTCTGTTGAAAAACATTTTTTTATGTTTAATAACTAAGTGTATAAACAGAACAGAAGGGTTGCCTATGGGGTATCCTGCTGCCCCTTCGTTTGCAAATATTGTTGGATGGTGGGAACACACATTTGTGGACCCAATTATGGGTAGATATAATGTTTTGTTGTTTAAAAGATTTGTCTATTACTTGTTTTTCATCTTAGAAGGTGACCCCAACTAGGTGAATGAGTTTATAGGTTGTTTAAATTCTGGTTCTTAGTTTCTAAAATTTACTTTATGTGACATGGGTTTAAAGGTTAACTTTTTGGATGTCACTTTAGAGTGGGTAAATGTACTGCAGGGATTTGTAAGCAGGATTCACCATAAAAAACTTTTACCAACAGTTACCTACACTATAAAAGCTTTCATCCATAATTTATGAAAGACAACATACCCAAAGGTCAATACATCAGGGCCAGTCGACTGACTAGTGAAGATAGTGATTTTATTAATGAAATAGATTTTATTTGTTCACTTTTTTGGAAAGAGGTTACAATGAAGACAAATTAAGAAGTACACCTAAGTATGTCATGGACAATCGAATGACACCTTACCCACCTATATTACAAGTTCCTTATAGTGGCTCCAAAATTTTGAGCAAGCCAGCAAAGAAATATTTTGCAATTTGAACATGACTTTGGACAGTGGATTAATAAGAGGCATTATACAGGATAACTCGAAAATTTTAGAGGGTAATCAGGACCTTTTTGCGATGGTTGGCCCTCACCCCCATTTTGTGCATAAAATCAGTATAATTTAAAATTATTATTTGAGATAGTGAAAAAAACAGAGAAAATGACTATTTTACACACAAACAAACCATTTGGCATGTACACATGTGGAAGGTGTACCGCTTGTAGGTACTATTAGAGGGACCTTTTGTAAATTTGCCACATACTATTCAAGTGTCAGGTCATTTTAACTGCAAAACCAAAGGTGTGGTGTACATTGGGTTATGTTCTCATTGTACTGCATTTTATATCAGGATGACCACCCGGGTTCTCTGTCAGAATTAAAGAGCACTAATGCAGCATAAAAAAAGAAGGATAGTAGAAATGCATTTTTTAAACACACTTTTGAAATGTCCCAATTATAACAAGTTCCTTTTTTTCAATTCTGAAACAGGGAACACATCATATAAGGGGTGGGGATTTTTAAGACAGAATTGGAACAAAAAGAAGCACGGTGGGAGATCAGGTTAACCTCTGACAAGCCACCGGGGTTGAATGATGTAGTCAACATCAAGTGTTTCTTAAAGAACTGCAGGGTTCACTTAAATAAGTTTTTAACAGAAGTATGTCTTTAATAGTTGAGTTTGTGATGTCACTTAATTGTTAATATTGGTTTACAGATATTTTTAAACTGAAAGTTTTTTGTAGTTGAATGTATTGTTTTCTGATGACATCTAATGACAAAAGTGGAAAATAAATTGTTGTTTGCATATTAGAAACCTCACTGAACATCTAGAGGCAAAGTGGATAATCACAATTAGAGATGACTATGGACATGGGCTTAATGATAAAGTTCCCATACAACCTATGTTAAAAGCTAGGTCATCATTTAACTAGTTTGGTTTATTTGTGAATTTGTATATGAGAAATAAGTTGTTATTAGAGTATTTTTATCAGAGTGTTTTTATTGCTGTGTTTTAAATATTTGTGTTTTTAATATGAGTTAACTTTAAGAAGGGAGGTCATGTGATCTCATTAAAGTAAATGATTTTGGTATTTAAGAGGAGATTTGTTAGTACCATATCACATCTGAAGAAGCAGGCATCTGTGAAAGCACTTATGTGACTGTACTTAATAAATTGAATTTACTGAATATATACTGGATTCTTTGGTCACTTTTGAGTCCAATATAGTTTTTGTAGCAATTTATTCATGTTTTGTTATTTGAGTTGATATACCCCTTAAATATTTTGTTTATTTTAATTAGCTTGGAGCACATTTGACTTATTTTTTCCTCAAGATTACTTGAAGCCATGCCTTGCATCAAAGCTGGAACTTGAGCTGCTTTTTGCTAAACAGCTGCAAGATACTTCACAGTGAGTGTTTTCTCTTCACCTTTTCTAGCTGATTTTCTTTCAAGCTCTCTAAGTTTCTTTTTTACTGACATCCAGGCAGTGTACTTACTTGCTAGTAAAAAAAAAAAAAAATGGCAGAGTCAGCAATGTGCTGTGCATACCCAGTGCATATCTTATATGCCCCAGACTATCAGAAGCCGGCAGAACAACACTGAAGTCCATTTATATAATGACCAACTCAAAAGCTCTAGCTAGAGATGCTAAGAATGACAACTACTATGCGGATGTGAAATTAACCAAATAGCTCCTCTGTTAAAATGTGAACTTTATATAAAAAGACGACAAAATAACAAAGTAAAACTGAACACTTTCATCCATTACAACTGGGACTTCAATAGAGCTTTTAACAATGTAGCTCCAAGTTCCTTTTAAAAACTCATTAACCAATCAGATTTCATCTAATAGAAAATAACAACACCTATTGGATAAAGATCAAACAAGGAACTAATGCATAGTAAAATGTAGAACCTTAAAATCACAGTAATAAAATTCAACTGTAAAACAGTTCAGACCTGTCTAAAATCATTTTACCATCAACTCAAATAAAAGTAACAATTTATAAAACAAACCATACTAAATAAATTAATAAAAATGTGGAAGGTCTTAGTTAAAACAAACAACTAAATGCAACCCACTGCCACCGTAAAAAAAGATATAACAGAAGTATAAATTTGTGCTAATAAAACTGCCCACTATTTGGTATGCATCAGCTTAACACATTCACCCTGTCCTTTAAAATACTAACAATGATACTGAATAATTAAACCCAAGGGGGTGACATCCATTTAATTGCAGTTGCCAAACCATTTCCTTCATTTCTAACTTTTTATCATCGTCACCTCCTCTTACACACCTGAAAACATGATCTATAAAAAAATTTGAATTTTTTGAAATTCAAACATTAGACAGAATGTTAATAAAAGCTATTAGCAGAATTATGTTTTTTAATAATGTAGAGGTGTTTCCTTATACAATTCTATAATTTAAGATTCATCTTTCGTACATAAAATGCCAAACAATTATCACAGGTGGCCACATAAACCTGCTGGGTAGAATTATAGTCACATTTGTCTGGACAAGGTAAAGTATGAGGATAGTTCTCTACTACCATCTATGGGCCATCATATACAAACCTACAAAATGTATATCTTCCACATTTAGCCATATGATGTGAAAGTTAATATTCACTTTATCACAACTTCTAGTAGATTTTTAATACTGGAGCCCTTGTTGTAAGCAACCATATATTGTCCACCCATTATATCCACCATATCACTTGGAAATACTTCATTCTAAATCTGTTTAAATGCACATACATATTTTGCTATTTCCTGGCTGCAAGGTATAACAAATGGTGGCATCTTGCCATTTTTTGTACAGCTCCACTTTTAATAACTATGTTATCAACTTTAAAATCAGAACCAAGGTCACACAATAAGGGAGCAAACCTAGTTGCCCTACCCTTAACCACTTCTTCCTTTATAGTTGTTAATAAATTGTCTGCATAGCCTCTATCACTCAACATATCCCATAAGTGTTGAATCTCTCTCTTAAAATTCTCATCATTGTTTACTAACCTAGAAAAGTGTACCATTTATCCTTTGACAATTCCCTTCTTTTAATGGAAGGGATGGCAACCTGTTGAAGTGTAAATAGGAGTTCAAAAAAGTATTTTTTCTATAATTATTGGATGTGAATCTATTAAAACTTCTGTCTTTTGCCAGAATCACATCCAAATAAGTAATTTCATCATAACCATAATCAAATATAATTAGTGGACTTCTCTAAATATTCAAAAAATTCATTTTAAATCTTCAACAGTGCCTTTCCAAAGAATTAAAACATCATCCAGGAATCTAAAGTATGTGTGTTTCAAAGGACAGAACTCAGAATTAAAAACATAAAATGTTTCCCATTCTGACAGAACTGCATTGGCATAAATGGGGGAAAAAGCCACACCTTTCTTTAGATGGAAATAATCTCCCTCTAAATATAAATCATTGTCAGAAAGGACAATTGCAAGCAAAGTTTCTGTAACAAAAATCATATTGCTTGATAAAGTCTTTTGCTGAGTCAAAAAGACTATAAAACACTGTCCTTCAGAATGAGGGATTGCAGTAAATACACTACATCAATAGTAACAAATAGCAGGGACTCCAAATACTCAACTACCCTCATATTTTCTAAAAGATGCCAAGAATCTCTTAAAATGTAACAATGGTTATCAAAACATTTCTTGCACAAGCTGTCTATATAATCTCCTAAAGGCTTGATCTTCAATTGCTTCCTATTGACTACAGGTCTAAATGGGGGATCAATTTGATTCTTGTGTATTTTGGATATCCTAAACAAGGTAAGAACCAAGGGTTTGGATACCATTAAATAATATAAGGTGTCACAATCAATGGCCCCTTGCAGCATTAGATCACTTAATATCATATATATCTTAATGTAAGCAATAATGATCTCATTCCTGTATACCCTCCTATAAGATTCATCTGAAAGTAAATCAAACATCTTTAGGGAATAATCAAAACTACTGATGACGACCACTCCACTGCTCTTGTCTGGTTTCAATATTCGTAAACTTCTATCTACTTTAATAAAGTTCAAGAATTGTCTTTCTTCATTAGACAAATTGTCAATAAACTTCCCCCTGACTTTAATCAACCACCTAAATTTGTTTTCACATATTCTTTCAAAAATCAAGAAAAGGGGGTTTGCAGGGGATAAAAATGTACTTTTCCTTTTCACTCTAACACTTTGAGTGATATCCTCCCTATTAGAAAAAATAAATTTAACTGTCTAGTATATACATTTAATTGAATTAAAATCATTGCTATGTCCACTCTGAACTTTGGAATAAACTGAAAACCTCTTTTAATAACAGAGATAGAACCATCAGTTAAGGTAAGGTCAGACAAATTAAATATTTTAAAATCGTTGTTCACCATGGTATTAAACTGACAATCTAAATGGTGCACAACAGACCTGTGAGACTCACTATGAACTTCTATAGTCTCCACCCTTTCTCTCGGCCATGTGAGCGACAATTGGGAGTGTTGTTCTTTCTCAAATTCAAGAACACCCCTCCCCACTGGCAATCCTATCTGATCTTCTCAATTGCAGTTCTTCTTAAAAAAAATGTCAAAATGGCCACTTTTACTGGATCTGTCAGCAGTTCACAAGACTATAATTTACTTGGTGATCTTACAATATTTCTACAGCAAATAATATAGTTTGTACCAGCCACCCAAGGAGCAATCCCCAGGATTCAATAAAATCCATGTAGGCTCCGTGAAGAGTCTACAAGGAATGTACCTGTGTACACGGCTATGGTTCCTCCTCGGTAGAGTGCCATGTATATTAATCAAGAAGCACTGCCAAGGCAGAGCACAGTAACACAGATTTTGAATCCATGTAAGCAACACTAGAGGCTGTGCCGTACTTGTGGACTGTTCAGAAAACTTCTGGACAGTTGGTAAGCACAACACAATACCTTTCAGCCCATTAACCTGGACTGAAATGTGATCAACAGATATTACTTCATGAAACTGGAGTTTTAAATTTTTTTTTTTTTATGTTCATGTGCTTGTCTGCACGGTATGGCATGTTGCGCAGCTATGCTTAGTGTTGCTAACATATACAGTGGACATCTAAAAATAGAAACTGTATGTATTCAGTTTTAATTATTTTTTTTAATTTTATTATTTTTTTCCATGTGCTTGTTTGCTTGATGTGGCATGTTCCTTAGCTTCGCTAATATATACAGCAGACATCCACTAGACATCTAAAAATTGAAACTGGATGTTTTTAATTGTTGTAGTTCTGGGGTGCTTAACAATTTGCAAACCCATGCTATGCTTACAGGCACCTGTGTAGTATATAGCTGTGCTATGCTTACAGGCACCTGTGTAGTATATGTGAAGATATACAAGTTCACTTCACTATCCCAGTGGCTAGATAGGTTGGATCATGATCTACAGTGTAATAGGTCCTGGCTTCGAGTCCTGAGCAGTAATACTTTTTACATTTATTGCTGTAAAATGTGTCAGGTGACTGAAACATTGATTTAGTTTAAAATTAAAAAAATGTTACATTTAGAAAAGCTGTATGATGCTAAGCAGCACTTAAACATGTTCAACGGTCTATTTCCATTTGCACATTCCTAAGCTGCGCTTACATATGGCGTGTGTAAGTTTGCATGATGCTAAGTGGCACTTTTTTGAAAGTTACAGTATGACGTGCAAGGGAGGGAATGTAGCCTATTTATAGGCTAGTGGGTGGGAATTTCACATCATTCATTGGAGATCTAACTTGGCTGTGGATATACCTGGTGCTGTTGGAAAAGGAGAAAGCTTTTGTGCACAGAAGTGGGGAGTGCAGGAGTCCAGAGTTTTTGTTGGACTCCTGGTTAAGAATTATAAATCCCAGATGCTGCTTGGCAATTAACAGGGCTCGGAGTGTAAGTCTGAGGCCTGGGATCAGTTAGCCAAGGAACTTAGCAGTGCTACTGGTATCCCCTGCACTGGTGAGCAGTGTCATCATCACTACAATGACTTGAAGCATAGAAAGAGGGGAACCTTGGACACCTGGGTCCAAGAGGATAGGGCTGGGGCAAACCCCACAGCTATGTATGTTTGCCAGTAATTTAGAAATAAACAAGCTGAATCTGTGCAAAACTGGTATGCATAATAGTTTGTTTCTCTTCCCACAGCTGCAGAAGAGAGGGCTCGCAATGTCCATTCTCATGCAGGGCTCCTGGCCAGGATGCTGCAATCCTGTGGTAAATAGGAAAACATAAAAATAATAACTTAATGCATAATGTAATTATACAATAAATTACTTACAGAGTTCGCAGTCTTAACAGTCAGGTACCTGGGACATCCTACATTTTTATTAATGTGTCACGGCCTACCTGAAATGGTAGAGCAAGTTACAGCAAGTAAACATGCAGTAATGTGTAATATAGCTTCCAAAGATCAATTAATGTTGAGCTCTACCCAGTTTGAGTCACTGTTCTTGTCTGGTCATTGTCTGAAATATGATGTAGGTTGCACTCAATAAATGAACAGGGTATATTGGTTATACACTTCCTCCTCATCTTAAACAAACAAGTGTTGTTGTGAAGTCCTGCAAAACAAAGTATGGGGTTAAATTAGCTTCCTACACAAAGGACAACCACAAGGCATTGTGCAGTTACATGTGTAACGTACAAGGAAAGGCCCAAATTGTTGCCAAACTCATACATAATGGCACCACATATAATGAGGCTTGTAAACATAGCTAACCTGTTGGCCGACAGATTATGTGACAACTGCACTCCCCTGTCCCTACCACACATACACCATGACATCCCTACAAACTGTCACATACCTTGTATCTTTAAAGAGCAGGTACTAAATGGCCTCACTAAGGTGACAAACACAGCATCTATTGCACCTGCTAACATCCCAGGCTGTGTCCTACATGGTATCCAACATGGATTACCAACACCATTGGAAACTCTCTGCAGTCAAAGTGTAACCACTGGCTACATCCTAGCTGACTGGAAGTCAGCCACTGTTATCCCCTTGCACAGATGTGGTACATCCACTGACCATGGAAACTATAGACCTATTAGCCTGACTAGCAATACCTGTAAGGCCATGGGGCAACTCATCAATGATATAGGCAATCTAAAAACACTTGACCCTACTCTGGATCTGTGATAGGGAGATCATGCCTGTTAAACCTGGTAGACATGTATGAGGGAGTCACCAATGACCTGGATGAGGGGACATCTGTGCATACAACCACCTGGACTTAGCCAAGTTTTTTGACACTATTCCCCACTCAGGCAACATTGACAAATGCACCCAGCTAGCCATCGACAGTAATATCATTAGAGGGGTCACTAACTGGCTCAATGATAGCACTCTTATAGTCAGAATAGGGTATCCACCTCCAATAGCAGAGCTGTAACCATTGGTGCTCCACAGAGTTCAGTCCTGGGTCCTCTAAGGTTTGGAATCCACTTATCTAATGTACAAACACAAACTGAATGCCTGTGGCCGACAAGGTTTGCTGATGTCTAGAAACTGGGAGCAGTCATAGACTCTCCACATTATGTCAACATCCTACAAGATGGTCATACACAACAAAATGATTGTTGACACAATCATGGCATTAAACTCCATGCAAATATATATAATATCATTCCTTTCAGTACCAGCAATGTCCCTACAATGTAGCACATAATAACAACACCTTAAGTACATACTCAGGGTGAGAGGCCTGGGCACACAGGTTTACACCTACCTTACCTTAGCTCACCATATCTCCACAGTGGTAAGAAGGGCATTATATCTTGCTCATGTCATAATTGAGGGCACTATCACCCAAATATGAATTAGTTATAACCTCCATGTACTCTTGCCTCACCAGGCTAATATGTGACTGCAATGGCCATTTTGTTATGTACATTTCCAAGCGCCAATGACAATTACAGACTACTCAGATGTGATCTCTGCCTTCCATATGAGGAAATCTGTGACCCTGCTTTATTGGTAATGTTGCATATCCATAAGTCAAATGGTACATAGATTACTCGCTGTAAGTACCTTAACCTGGTATGTGACAGCAATAAAACATACTGGAGGGAGAGATATGTCTAACAGGGTTTAACAAACCTATGCAACAGACTCCCACTTAATGTCAAACAGAGCACCTCATTGGCCTTATTCAGATCTAATCTCTAAGATTGGATGGGTGACCATAAGTTCACCATGGTGCTTCTATCTGTGTTCCCCTTGGACAGGGGCAACAGGTGCTGATCATGTAAACAAGGGTAAGAACTTGGCTAGGATTATAAGGCCCCTAGGGCCATTAGCCCATTAAACTCCAATGATCCTATGATACCATAGGCTGATGTAAAATGGTCTGACTGACATCCATACACACCAACTTGGCTTCAGTGAGAATGGTATCACTACCAATAAATGTTTACAAGACACTGCAGAGCACACACACTCCAAGTAGGCTGCAATGAGATTAGAACCCCCACCTATCCAGTCTTACACACTAAAGATCACAGTACATAACACATGCGCCATGCCTCAAGTCTGATATTAACATGTCTTTAGGTACTCTTATGCTAGATGAAATAAGCAGGTCTTGTGGAAGACAGGAATTCTGAGGCCTGCATCACCTGCTACAACCAATATAGTGCAAAACCCTGCCTCTTTCACAAAAACACATCAACTGGGCTGGCGTGAGATTAGACTGACTACCTATTTAGTCTTACACACTATGGATCAGAGTACTTAATGCACTCACCACAGCTTAAGTCTGACATGAAGGTGGCTGCTGGTACTCTTACAGCAGATGACATCTGCAGGCCTTGTGTAAGACAGCAGTTTAGAGGCCTGCGTCAACTGCAAGTGCGAAAAAGTGCATATCCATTAAAAGTTTGGAAGTCAGTGAGGTATCCATACTTGTTTTGTTGGGGATTGCACATACTGTACATGCACAAGCACACCAAGTGGGCTGGAGTGAGATTAGAACCCCTACCTATCTAGTCTTACACACTACAGATCACAGTACTTAACACACCCATCATGGCTCAAGTCTACTTTATAAATGATTGCAGGTGAACTACTTGTAGAAGATACACACAAGGTCTATGTTGAACAGCGTGTGCAGCCTGAAGAGTGGCATTGCTTCTTATTGTTATCTGCCTCTAGTAGCCTAAGAGTCAGGCAATTGCTTTTTATCCTAGCTATGTGGCAACAGTAGCCATTTTGGCCATATGTGTCTGTTTGCATTTCTATGGGAAAGCCTGTGGCCAAAAACAGTTTGCCTTGTCAATGAATGAGTACACAACATTATATATTACACAAGTTGTTCACTTGTTGGTGTATGTGTGGTGACATCTAACAGGCACAAGGGGCTGTAAGTAAGTGCATTATCTTCTGTTGAACCCTTACTTTTGCTCCCTTGACCAACATCATATATGTGTCATAGTGCAGCTTTAATCATCACAATCTGGGTACATAGGGCAATGCAGACATATATCTATCTATATATATATATATATATATATATATATATATATATATATATATATATATATATATATATAAAATAAAAGTCATTTTGTGCGAGGTGCAACAGATTTGCGCTCATCTTAACTAAGTGTAAGAGCATGACCAGTAGGAGTTTTGTCTAGTTATAAACTGACTCCAGACCACACCTAGCTGTACTGTATTCAGTGATTTTGTATATTACACAATATGACATCTGTCCCTGTTTCTGCACTGCTGCACTTCACTCACATTGGCTAAAATTTTGTAAAGTTGTCTTATGTAATTAATATGTGATAGCAGTTAAAACAGTACACCACAAACAGACTGACATTCTGTAGAACACAAATTATTGATATCCCACATCCAAAACAAGGGGATACTTCTAGATAAGAACCATGAGCACCATCAAACAAGGTGATTGCCTTTATCCTTTAAGCCTCAGAAGCTGCTTGACAGACAGGGGGTCATTCATCACACAATCACCTGCATAAATAAGTACATTGGTTATTCCTCTGTTACCTAAGACATGCAATGTATGATCAATTTCTATAGTACTCTCATAAGTCTGAGTGAAATGCTCATATACCATGGATGAGTTACCATTAAAGCAGTTACAAGAGTACACTGCTGTGTTGGGGGTGGGGTAATAGCAGCACATGTTCTACTGGGATACATGACCGTCTGAGTATCATTAATCTGACTAACATCTCTCTTCCATGATGTACCAGTAATCTGTTGCAGTAAGACTGCATGAATATTCCATGCACGAGACCTACTGAATAGAAATGGAAACATATTAGTGGAATGGATATATGTAGTCCCATGTGGATGTCATTTCTGTCCAACTAGCCCACTGTAGTTAGCTGCATAATGTACCTGGTCCATACATACGCTGACATATCATAATAATCCAGTAGACTACTGTATAGGTTATGGACTTGCCCTGCAAATGCAGTAGTTGATACAACTGTAGTTCAGGGTTGAGACTGTCTGATGCAGTACACAGCCAATACATGGATACATGCAGGATGTAGGAGTTGGTTGGCATCAATTTTAATATCTATATCTGAGTAGGAGTAAGATGTTAGTCCTTAGGTTGTCGGTGAATGCGCTATACATTGTGTCTTAGCCAAAGCCAAGGCATACTGGCAATTCCTACGTCTGCCTGCAGGGACATAAACAGGGGGTTCCTCCTCCAAGTACTACTGTGACTGTCGCTGTGGTGATCTAGGCACTGGTGGGGGGCTGTGTATCCCTTCCCTTTGCTGATCTTGCTGAAGATGTGTCTGCAGGATCAGATTGTGTAGCATAGCATATACTGTGAATATCTGTGCACATGTGGTTAGAGTATACTGCAGGGCTCCACCAGATATATTGAGGCACTGGAATCATGACTTCAGAATCCCAAACACACGCTCTCTGATGTCCCCAGTTTGTGTGTGTGCGTGCCTCATTATGGCATTCTTCCATGGGTGTGTGTGCATTTCTGATGGGTGTCATCAACCACTGTTCAGGGCGTAGCTAGCATCCCCCAGTAAATAGCCCTGTGGGATGTTCCCCCTGTAGCAAGCATCTGGTACAGCTATGATGTGTGCCAGATACGGGAGTCATGATAACTGCCAGGGTTGCCAGCACACACTTTCAGGATAATCCCATGAGCACTGCACATGACCTGGCAGTTGATGGAGTGGTACCCCTTGCGGTTAACATAGATTGTACCCTGCTTACCAGGTGGTGCCTTGATGTGAATATGAGTGCAATCTATCAATCTATGGCACCCATTATTTCAGAGTAGTGTGCCAAACAGTAGAAGTGCTGCATAATGTTGGCCCTCACCTCAGGGGTAAGGGAAAAGATATGTGCTCGCTGGCATGTGGAAGCATAGCATTCAGGAATTGGTGGAGTATACTGGATGCAGATGCCTGTGAAACCCCATCATGTCCCTAGTTGGTCTTTTGAAAAGTACCTGTAGCTAGTATCCTAAGGGCTACACATACCTTTGTCTCCACGTGTCATTGGCCCCCTCTGTTAGCTCTGGCTCTGAGTTGAGGGCAGCAGAGCTCAGTCAGTTCCTGTAATATGTCCCTGTCCACCCTCTAGCACTCTACAATCTCCAGCTCATGTAGCTCCTGGAAGGTTACCCTGGGCCTGAACACTCTTTTCCTTTTCAGCCTAGGCCTATTGTCAGCAGCACCAACAGCATTGACTTCAGCATCTAGCACATACAGATGTAACAGACCTGCAGCAGCCCCTAGCATTATCCTAGTTAAAATCACCAAGGCTGTACTCCAATAGCCTGGAGTATTGATGGAAAATAAGAATGTAGGGTGTATGCATATTTTATACAGTTCTGCTTTATGTCCCTCATGTGGGATTGGCTAATTATGATGCAGTTCATCTGACCAGGATATAATTAACATAACTGAAAGGCCCTACTTTAGTGTGTGACTCACCGTGCAGCATAGCTCATACAAAAGTCAAAAATATTTATTGAAGATATCCGATTTTAATTGATTGCTGCCTACATTATTACTGTCATGTGGGTAATCTGTCTTCCAAGTTTAAGTACCCAGATATCAGGAGATAATAATTTTTACTTTGATAGTTGGCTTTCAGCTCTACATTTGTCATTTAATTTGTCTCCTTATGTTCCTCATAAAATTTAAAAACATAGCTTACAGATTTTGAATGTAAATTAAACAAACTGAGGAATGTCCAGCTATACAATTCTTAGTTTAAGGAATGTTTACTTATAAAAAAGAGTTCTTAAAGGTCTTAGATTCTGGAAATTTCCTGTTAGTTTAATGGAAATTCTACTTTACATAAAGAGTTACTAGAATTGTTTGATGTCACCATGTTAAAACTGACTGAACTTCTGATGAAAGACAGTGAAAGGAAAATGAATGTGTTAAATGTAGAACTTCAAAAATTTAATAATATGATTTGTTCAGACCTTGCTTTTAATACTGTTAAAGCTGAATATAATATATTTCCTAAGATGGATAATATAATTAAAAAGGCTAAAGAACAGAAGTGCAAAAAACTGTACAAGGAAAAGTGCGACTATGAAAACAATAAAACCTACGCAACCCCCCAATCTAATAATATGCCTGATAGGGATAATGAAGTAAATTTGTTGGACAGTCTATAGGAACTTAAACTTAACCCTAGTTCTAGCCCATACAAGGGTTATCCTATGGACGAGTTTTTTTTTTTTTTTTTTAAGAACCGCAATTGAGAAGATCTGACAGGGCTGCCAGGAAGGGGGTTTGTCTTCAAATTTGAGAAAGAACAACACTGGGAAGGGGTGGAGACTTTAGAAGTTGTTCATAGTGACTATCAGTTCTACTGTCCACCATTCAGATTGTCAATTTAATAACTTGGTGAACAGTGACGAGATACTTTGAGAGATAGAGGCTATCCGGACAATTTACTAACCACTGTAAAGGACGAAGTGGTTAAGGGTAGGGCAACTAGGTTTGCCCCCTTATTGTGTGATCCTGGTTCTGATTTTATAGTTGATAACATAGTTGTTCAAAGTAAGCTGTCAAGACACCACCATTTGTTATGCCTTATAGCAGGAAATAGCAAAATATGTATATGCATTTAGACAGCTTTGGAATGAAGTATTTCTAAGTGATATGGTGGACATAATGGGCAGACAACTTATGGTTTGTTTACAGCAGGGGCTCCAATATTAAAAGTCTATTTGAAAGAAGTTCTGATAAAGTGAATATTAACCGTGTCCATTGTATTGCTAAATGGGGAAGATGTAAATTTTTCAGGTTTGTATATGACGGGTCATATATGGTAGTAGAGAACTATCCTCGCATTGTACCTTGTCCAAACAAATGTGACTGTAATTCTACCCAGATGATTTATGTGGCCACCTGTGATAATTGTTCAGCATTTTATGTAGGAAAGACGAGTCATAAATTAAAGGATAATATGTGGGAACACCTCTCTGATATTAAAAAAACATAATCCTATGAATGCCCTGTATAAACATTCTTGAATGTTTGAATTTAAAAAAAAATTTGATTTTTTGCTACAGATCATGTTTGCAGATCTGTAAGAGGGGCTGATGATGAAAATAAGTTAGAAATGAAGGAACTGGTTTGGCAACTGCGATTAAATGCATATCCCCCCCATTCCTGGGCTTAATGATTCGTTATCTGTTGTTAGTATTTTAAAGGATAGGGCAAATGTGCAAAGCTGATTCATACCAAATAGTGGCCAGTTTTATTAGCATAATTTTTTACAAACCTTACATTACATAATTAATTACATAATTACATTAAGCTATCACCCGTTGTCACACCCACACTGCTCCTGGGCATAGGGGATATGACCTGGTTCCTCCTTTTTGATGTACCAGGTAAGTGTCATATTCTGTGTTGTGATAAATATCACTCCTAAAGGATGGTTGTTCTGATGTTCCTGCAGCTCTAGGAGTGTTGATGTCAAGATTGGCTTCCTCTTGTCTCCATAATCCATGGACCATCTGCCTTGTAATGCCCCCACCTCCATGGAAGAGTTGTCTGTTGTGACCACCTCCAGTGACAATTATGAAACCACTTTCTCACGGAATATACATAGAGAGCATCTAGCCGCCATCATAACTGTTGATTGAAAAAATTATTTATGATGATCTGGGTGGACAGAGGGTGATAAAGCTGGGACCACTGAACGTTTAGAAGCCACTGCAGAATTCTCATAGGCAACTGAGCAAACTGTATCATTGAAATAGATGAGGCTATTATTCCCAGAACCTTAGGGATCAGAGCAGCTGTGAGAGAGGTGGCAAGAAAGTTTAGGATACCTTTTGTCAGTACTAGTCTTATTTTCACAGAAAGCTATACTTTTAATGTAGTGGTGTCCAGATGACATCTAATGAATTATCTATGTACGTTGAACAATCAATTTCTGGTAGTTTATGGAAATGCCCCCCAAGGACAGACAGAGCTTGTGCAAATAGTTCCTGGCTTTCACCAATGAATCCATTGCTGGAGCCACATGGAGCCAGTCATGTAGATAGGGAAACACCCTAATTCGCTGGAGCCATAGGTGAGCTGTTATAACTGCTATATACTTGGTAAACACCCAAGGAGGACTGTGGTGAGACCAAAGGGCAGAGCTCAGAACCGAAAGTGACTGGCTCCTAAGTGAAAAAGCAGAAATCTCTGAGATGCTTTGGCTATTTTGATGGGGAGGTAGGTATCTTGGGGATGAGCAGACCTGGAAACAAGGTAAATTTGACTATCCTGAAGTGGGTCTTCTTTACATAATTGTTTAGGTGACGGAGGTCTAAAATGGGCTTTAGGTTCATGTTTTTCTTTGGAACCAAAGACAGTCTGCAACAGAATCCTAACCTTGTCTGGTCTAGTGAGATCTCTTGATTGACTCTTTTATGAATATTTTTGCTGTCTCCAATTGATGGGGTGGGAAATCTGAGAGCAGCAGCTTTAATTCCAGGAGTGCAAGGGAAAAGGCAATTATATAGCCTCTAGATATTATACTCCTTACCCATTTGTCCTGTGTGATGGCCATACACAAAAGACAGTATTGGGATAAACTATCCCTGTCTCCAAAAGGGAGTAGTTGGGGAGCACTTCAGGGATGGTGAGATTGCCTGTTGGAAAGAGGTCCATAATAATCCTTGCTCTACAGACCTCCTTGGCCTCCTGGCCTATGTCCATTAAAGGAGCTGCTTCTGCCTCTGCCATGGCCACCCCTGTCAGAGGTTGAGCCAAATGGCTGATGCTTGGATTTCCTAAATCAGAGAGACATTGGGCCCTTTTGGTCCCTGCTATAAGTTCTCTGCAGGGTTTCAAACTTTATTGCAATGGCTGAAAGTGTCTTGTCATCTTGCACATGTCTCTGCATCTTTTCTTTCATGAAGAGACCAAACAAGGATGATCCATCATAGGGGTATTTGTAAGGGATGCTTTAAAGTTGTCAGCAAAATTTCATAGGCATTGCTGAAGATGCTCTATCAACTTAATTGTGCAGCAACTGCATGAAGAGGTTGGTTACATTAATCACCATGCTCAAGGAAGTCTCCAATTGCCTTCTAGAGTACAATGTTAGGGGGTCCTCTTAAGACTGGCCAGTGCTCATTGTGCCTAATCCCTCTGAAAACAATTCATGTGGTTGTCATAGTCCAGACCTCTAACAGCAAAAGTACCTGAAGCATAAGCTCTGCATCCCTAATCTGTTGATAGCCCTGGATTCCTTACTGGGCAGGCAAACAGTGGTTGCATCCTCTCTCAGCTCCTTTTTTATGCCACTGCCAGTGATGGAACTGACCAGCAGACTCTTGGCCTGATGCTGTCTGTCCCTGTGGGCCTGAGAATTTTGTCAGGGAGCGATTTGCAAATGTAAGGCTTCTGCCATGATCTCCTAGCTGCTAGATCAATTATTTTGTCTGTCAGACAGACTACCCAAAAATTAGATGGTACCATACTGTGGTCTCAAAGGGTTTTGAGGACCAAGATTCCTGCTGTTGCATATGCTCAAGGATTTCACCAAAAGTAGTGTTTCCTGTTAGGGATGGGGAACACTTTATTTTCTGAGTGGATATCAGAAGACAGGAATCAACCCATGTAAGCCTGTCTCTCTACTCCCATGGGAGAAAAAAAATGATCCTTCCCATAACCTGAAAAGCCATGCCACCCTATGCTGGCTCCAAAGAAATCTCATCTGTAACCAGCTGTGTCCCTTCCAGAGGAGAAAAAGGCACTGCCAAAGCCAGAATCCCTGAAACAGAGAGTGCGGATGGTTTTGTAGAGGGTATCTGCTACAAAGACTAAAAGGCCAAATTCTTTGACACTGACAAGCAGGACCCTGTGAGAGATGGTGCTGATAAAGATGCCACAGATGCTGCATCAAGTCACTCATTCTAAGACATCCGCGGCTCTGAAAACATAGGATTGAAGTGTGTCAGATCAGATCCTTGGAATGCCAAACCAGTATTGTAGCCAGCATAAAAGGAACAGACCACGGGACAAAAATCAGAGTCTTAACTCACACCAGGGAAGGAGCTAATAAGGAGGATGCTGGGTCAGCCTTCTCCACATTCAGAACAAGAGAGGATGGGAAAACAATGTTCTTGATTGGCATCTTGATAATGGCCCTCATCATGTGATTCAAATCTGGCTCAGATGTGATCATGTAAGACCTGAAGGATCAAAGTGATGAGGTGGAGGATGGCTGAGATGGAATTCTGGATAATTCCCTTTCTGATGTGTCTGATATAAGTATTAGCTTCAGTAGCTGTGGAGCTGATGGAGGAGTGTGTCAGCATCAATGTCAAAGTAGCTCTACTCTGGAGACTATTAGAGCTGTCTAGGGCACCTTTTCCTTAAATCGGAACACTTGGACCAATGAGAATGCTTTTCAGAAGACTTCTTACAGTTCTCTACCTCAGTGTCTGGTGGCAGTAATAATTATCAATTCATATGGTCTGAGAGAGCTTTGGGTCTGAAGCCCCTACATATTTGGCAAGCCTAAGTTAAATATTTCACACCCAAGTACACTACACATAAAAATTATGACTGTCATGGGGTGGGATCTTAAGTCAACTTTTTTTACATTTTTTAAAAATTCTTTTCTTTATCCATCTCACAAATGAAAGGTTAAACCAACAAACACAGCTAGACAACACTACACTGCTAACAAGAACTACTGAAAGAAAAACAGTATTTAAACCTACAGCAACAATTATAAGATCATTAATATTTAGTTTTTGTTTCTTTTTTTTTTTTTTTTTTTTTTACTGAGTAGGGCAAAGTAGGCTGACCCTGAGAAGGGAAAAGAATAAATTAGGGAAAAGGGGCCAAGATAATATATATATCAAAGCAGTACAACGATAATATAAAGTAGTATTTTAAATGAAATTCACAAAAACATTTGCAATAAAATTTGAGGAGTAGCACTTAATTGATGCCTAGGCAAAATGCATGTCTTTTTATGATGGTGGCAAATTAGATTAGAGGTACTCTTACTCAGTACTGCATGATGGGAACAAAATTCCTAAGAAACTCGATGCTGAAGTACTATTTTTGCCCTGTTGAATCTAACAAGTGAGTCAAGGACCCAAACGTCAGAGCAGATAAATGGAAGGAATAAAACCTCTGTTCTTCATGTGGTCAATACTGATAATTGAAAATGGTAACTAACAATAAGATGCTGATTTCCAAGATGGCTGCACATTGAGCAACAACTTAATTTCATCTCTCTCAGTGTGAAAACAGAAACTCAGAAGAAAGAGCCAGTGAACTAATTTTTTGGGATAAATTTCATTAACTGGCTAGTAAGAACACTACCTGGATGCCAGCAGAAAAAGAAATTCAGAGAACCTGACAGAAAATTAACCACAAAAGGTGATGAACACACTGACTGGTAAGAATTATGCAGCTGTTCAGCAAAAAGCAGTGCAAGCTCCAGCTTTGGTGCAAGGCATGACTTCCAATAACCTACAGGAAAAAAATAAGTCAAATGTACTCAGAGCTGATTAAAATAAATGAAACCCTGATGGATTATATCAACTCAAATAACAAAAGACTGGATAAAATGAAAGAAGCTTAAACAGTCATTCAGATGAGGCGATAAAACTGCAAAAATCAAAGGGTGAAATGAAGAAAAGGCTTGCTAAATATAAGACTTCTCAAGAAGAGATGTTTCAAAAAAATAACAGAATTAGAGGACAGAGCACACAGGGAAAACCTGAGATTTTCTGCTGTAGCAGAGAAGCACAGACTGTCTTAACTTTATGAAAGCACAAATAAGCAACTGGACTGGTATTCCACATCAGGAGCTGTTAACTGAAAGGACACATCATTTGCATTCTCAAAACCTGGCCATGAAAAAGCAACCTAGACCGTTAATAGTAAAGATGCAATCCTGACAGTAGAATGAGCTGATTCTGACAAAGCTGTGGTAAAAGGGAAAAGTACTTAAAGTGGGAGACAGTGGAGTGTTTGTGGAAAATGATTACTCACTGTATACTAGATGACAGAAGTAAATTTATTCCACTAATCAGGAAATTTTGGGAAGCAGGCATGAGATTCAAACTGCTCCATCCAGCTATCTTCAGAATATTCTTTCCTGGAGGGCCAAAATAATTTTTTGATGCAGAACATGCTAGGGAAGAAATACAAAAGTTTGTCCAACAAAAAGTGAGCTGTGAAACAGGAGGATATTCTGCTTCTTGTTCAGCTGGTAATAAAAACACAGACTGTGTCAGTGAAATCTTTTCCAGTGTTTCAACAGAAAATGCTTGAGAGACAGAAAAAACACAAGAGTTGAGTACCGAGAGTACATTGGAAAGGAAGCATAAACTGGATTTGGGAGATGGAAATTAACAGGAATAAAACCAGCAACTACAAAATTGACAAATAAATGTTGGATTATAAAGCATTAATTATATCTGTGAAACATGTCACAGCAAGAAAATCTAGCTTAATAATGAAAAAATGTGACCACCCTGAAGTTTAGTTAGCTTAAACCATCAGATAGCAGGGTCCAACTATTCAGGTCAAATAACTAGATAAAATATGGAAGAATAGCCTTTGAGCCATTCAAGTTAAACTAGAACACTAAGCAGTAGTAAGAAATACTTGTAAATTAAATGCCAAACAGTATTAAAAAATCTTGTTGCAATCAAAATTTCTTCACTTTTGTGAATAAAAACAGCTTCACAGACTTTGTACCAAAGCAAGAAGTCTTCTTGCAATAAAAAAATTGCTTCACTTTTTAGTAGCAAAGCAACAAATTTTATTGGGTGAAAGTTATATAAATCAGAAGCAATGTACTTATGTAAAGAAACTAGACATAAATCAGGTGCTTTTGTTGAAAATGTATTTGTAAAGCTGCTTGTGTTAAAAATGTACCAACCGTGGGTCCTGATGGACTGAAAAGAAATATACCTGCACGTCAAACTGTATTGTAACTGTTGAAATGAATATATTGTAACAGAGGATACTGGAAGAGAAGAGGTTGATCTCAGTCCAGCTAACTTTGAAAAATAGTCTGAAATTAAATTACCTAGTTTAGGCCATAAAGATTGTGTCTTACAGCTCTGATTGCAGCTAGAGACAAAATGTCTGCGAAAACCAGAACTAGAAATCCTACTATGGTGTCCTTAGGGGCAAACTAATTGCTACCCTGGAAGGGTGGAAGTTTTTGAAATGGTTTTACAGCTTGCAGATACTATAACACATCTTAGCACTTTGCCTGATGACATGAGAATCTGATTGGCAAACCGGGAATGTAACTCTGCAGATGAGCTAGGGAAAAAGGGGATCTCTACTTAGCAAGCACAGCATCACTGCACAAGAAGGGGATACCCACTGTTGCACATGGATACAAGGAAACCCATGGTGGGGAGCCTAAACCACCCCACGAGAGTCCACCAGTAACAGGGGAAGCCACTAGTTCAGGTACATGACCAGGATCAAGGGTCAGATGTTTTAAATGTAACCAGTGTGGCCATGCAGCATACAGATGTCCACAGAAGGTGGGAGAGCCAGCAAGTGGGCGTAACAGTATGTCAGTGGTAAGTTGTCTGGAGACAACAGGGGTAACAGGCTATCACCGCACTTTCTAGCCTATCTTAGTAGATGGAAAACAGGCCACTACTAAGAGACACACTGCCCCTGACATAACCATTGTGAAGCCTGCAGTGGTTAAAGAGGAGCAGTACTTACTTGGGCAGTCCACTCCAGTCAGAGCTTTATGAAAGACCCCATTCCAAATGCCTTGGGCCAGGGATCAACTTGACTGGGAGGGTGGAAAAGGAAGCAAGCAAGTAGGTGTGTTTGAGGATATCACTGCAGATGTCTTGACAGGGAATGATTTTGATAATGCAGTACCTTGTGTCCATGCAGTTATATGAAGTTAGGCTTGGGGGCAGGAATGTGCAGCTGGTAGCCTGAGGGAGACCCAAACAGACACCACACCTGAAGCCAGGGCTGGTGAGGTGGCTATTTCAGGGAGGAAGCTACTCTGTAGCAGTCAGCCTGAAGGTCGGCCACAGCTGCTGGTTGGTACTGATGTTCCCTTGGACAGGGTGACTGCAAGGACAGAGGTGTATGGTAGTACCCAGGCTGACTGTGAGGCACTGTTGTGAGAGGATACCAGACTGCCTGTGGAAGCGGAGCTGGGAAGAGTCACAAAGATAAAGTTGAGACAGGCTCTGCTCTCGGTCCCTACACTAACAGGCTTGAGGGACGTAGCTAGGGAGGCACCTGATCCTCAAGAAAAAGGGGAGCCTGTAAACTGAAACAAATGGTTACTGTATAGAGAGTGGACCCATGAGGGAGGGTAGAGGATGAAGTAATACAGCAGTTGGTAGTGCCCAGAACCTATCATCTGTCACTTCTAGCTATAGCCCATGACATTCCTTTTGCAGGTCATATGGGCATAAAGCATATGATGGGATGCCATTATGCAGAACTTTTATTGGCCTGGAATTGCAAGGGATATAACATGGTACTGCAGGACCTGTGAGCAGTGCTAAAAAGTTGGCAAGGCAGGAGACAAGGTCAAAGCTCCTTTAATGCCTTTGCCTGTGATTGAAGAGCCATTTCAGATGGTAGCTATGGATATTGTGGGGCCTCTGAGTACCCCAAGTTCCACAGGGAAGTATATCCTGGTGATAGTAGATTATGCTACTAGATATCCTAAGGCAGTGGCTCTGTCCTCCATTATGGCAGAGAAGGTGGTAAATGCTTTGCTGGAGATTTTCAGCAGGGTAGGTTTCTAAGAGAAATACTGACTGATAGAGGTGCCAATTTTATGTCAAATCTGTTGGCGTGTCTGTGGGAGTACTGTGGGGTGAAGCACCTAAAGACCACCCCCAGACTAATGGTCTTGTGGAGAGGTCAGACTCTACACTAAAGACCATGCTATGGGTATTTGCAGACCAGTTTAAAGAGCATGGTAGAAAAGAATACCTGTAACTGCCAAAGGTGTACCAGTAAAATCTAAACAGCAAACAAAAATCCTGTAACACCACCACGGAAGTGTACAAATAGACGATAAAATTCCTTTTAATGAACAATAAGACACGAAGTAAAAGATATGATAAAATGTTAAGTTAACCAAGGAAAACTAGCAGAGCTGCCAGGTGAAATCAATCAGAATCAGCCAATTACACAGGCAGTACACTAGCCCAGCCTAACCCAGCACTTAAAACTCTGCAAACAACATTCCCCCATGTTTTACTCAGAAGCACTGCAACACTGCGGTATACAAAGAGAAGTGAAAACTTAAAAAGCTTAACTGAGACAAAAAAATGTTAGGGGCTGCCATTGCTATTATAAGGCAACATGTGCAAGTTGCTGAGGGTGGTGCCATTGCAAATGCTGCTGAGCAACCCACAGTGAGGAGACGGAGAAGAGTGTGCAGACCCAGGGTAACCTACCACGGCTACATGAGCTGGAGATAGTGGAGCACTATAGAGTGGACAGTGACCTCCTGCAGCAAATTGTTGAGCTGTGCAGGCCACGCCTCACACACAGAACCAACAGAGAGAAACCCATCCCAGTGGAAACCAAGGTATGTGTTGGCCTAAGAATACTAGCAACAGGTACCTTCCAGAGACCAACTGGTGATATGATGGGGATTTCACAGGCATCAGCATCCAGGGTACTGCACCAGTTCCTGAATGTCATGTCAGCACATGTTGGTGATCATGTATATTTCCCCAATTCCCATGAGGCATTGGCCAGCAATATGCATCTCTTCCAGCAAATAGCGGAATACCCTGAGGTAGTGGGTGGAATTGAATGCACGCACATACACATCAAAGCACCAGCCGGTGAGCGGGGTAGGGCCTACATCAACCACAAGGGCTTCCACTCCATCAACTGCTAGGTTGTGTGCGATGCCCAGGGCATAATACTGAATGTGTGTGGTGGCTGCCCTGGAAGCTACCACGATTCCCATATCTAGCATCTGACACAGCTGTACTAGACATTTGCCAATGGGGACATCCCTAACGGTCACCTTGTGGGAGATGCTGGATATGCACTGGAGCCGTGGCTGATGACACCCATCAGAAATGCACACACACCTGAACAAGAACACCATAATGAGGCACATGCACAAACACGAAATGTAATCGAGCATGTGTTTGGGATGCTCAAGTCATGGTTCCGGTGCCTGGACACATCTGGTGGAGCTTTGCAGTACTCACCAACTACATGTACCCAAATTGTCATGGTATGTGCCATGCTACACAACATGATCCTGTGAAAACAGCTGCAGCAGGAACAGCATGGGGCAGGGCCAAACAGCCCCCCACCATTGCCAAGGCCTGCACAGGCACAGCGTGACTCGGAGGAGGAACAACCTGAGCCTGCCCCAGTAGGCAGAAGGAGGCGTGCCCAGTATGCCTTGGCCTTGGTAAAGAGGCAATGCATAGCACATACACTGGCTCAGTAGGAACCTTGGAAATTATACCTCTCTCTGACTCGCACATAAAATAAAAGGGATGCTTAACTTGACACTACCTGTTTTCAAACATGTATAGGGAGTGTACTATGTGCATCCGACATAGGCAGCCCTGCAGCACCACCTGAGGCATGATTGCCATGTTTTAAGCAATATAAAGCAGTGCTAAGCAGCTTTTACCACAATTTAGTATATGTAAACAAAATTGCCCGTGCTAACTAGCGCAACATCGGGCAATGTTGAGCAATGTTGGGCAAGGTCAGGCAAAGTTGAGCAAAGTCAGGTAAACATGCTCATATTTGCTTTAATGTTCCTTAAACAGTCTGGTCTGCCCAGCATGAAAATAAAAAGCAGTGACAGGGCTCAAACTCAGGATACTGTGCACTAAAGTCACAGTACTGAACCACTAAGCCATGACAGCATTACACTGGCACAGACACAGCAGGACAACTGTACACTAATGCAAACACAAAGAAATGCTATATCATGACCCTAAAGAGGCATATGGGTAACCTCCCCCACAGGCCTATGCAGACAGATCATACTGGGCATGCTCACAAACTTAGGCCATGTCTGAGTACAGCAGTGGGCCACACATATCTGGCAGTTGCATGTTTCACCCCAGGAACCTGTCACTATTCACCAATCCTGCCTTTTGCACACAGTTATATGAAAACAGACACATATAATATATTGGAACCCTGTCATAATCAAACTATGTACCACAAGTACTTAAATTGTTCACAGAAAGTGAAAAAGCAAATAAGATCAATACATCTGCAATCAGTATCATCAACAAACAATGTGCACTCCAAATATTATCCAGTCCACGTTCTGGCAAAAGAATCCATGAAGGAGTCCATAGAGAACCATGACGCTTCCTTCCGCTACGTCATAAATAGCAATGTACACTTATATATGTCCTGAGTCAGTGCAAACTGTAAATGACTTACATTGCAGACAGGCCCATACATACATACATACCACCCTCTCACTGACAAAAGGCCCTACCATCATACCTGGAGATTGTGAAAGCACAGATATCACATATAGAATGGTTAAACAGCTCCTTCCAAACCTGAAAACACAGCGTCTATGGGATTACATTGTTACCCTATCTGTGCCATACGTGAACTCCAGAACAAACAGAGCCTGCACCTGAACAGTCTGTTGAGACTCACCCTCTGTACAGGATATGAAACTATTGAATGTGTTACAGCAACATTTGACACACTCCACAAGTGTTGGTGCACAACAGAACATGGGAACTATTGTCTTATAAGCCTACTAAGCCTGAGCTGCAAGGCCATGGAGTCCATCATGATGGAACTCATAAACAGAGCTATTGGAAGCCTACAAACACCCAACCCTACCAATTTCAGTTTGGTCATGGGCAGATCATGGTTCCCAAACCTGCTAGACTGTTTACAAGGCAGTCACCCCTGACATACATCAATGAAATGAGCTACACATGTCCCACATAGACCTTGAAAAGCCCTTTGCCAACATCTCAGACACAGGTCATATCCACAAAATCAACAACCTGTGCATAAATATGTCAGTCATCTGATGGATTGCCAACTGGGGCACAGACAGATCACACAAGGTAAGAATTGTGGTCTCCTGTACAAGCTGGTAACAACAGCTGTCCCCCATGGCTCAGTCCTGGGACCCCTCCTGCCTGGTGTATACTTTTCAGAAATACAGTCAAACACACAAGGGCAATGTTTAGCAAAGTTTGTGGATGACTGCCAAAAAGTTGTCATAATCGATGTTTGGGACAACAGAGACATCCTTAAAAAGGGTCTCAGTCAGACAGATGTGGTGTCAAAAGTATGTCCTCGAGCTACAGTCATACAAATACCACATAGGTGCCAACACCCTAAATATGGAGGTGATAATAAGGGATCTATGGACAAATGTGGATAGTCATCTGTACTTCCAGAAACACATTCACAAAGTGGTCAGAAAATCATGCTATGTGTACCCACAAACTGCCAAGGTCTTTGCATGTAGGTCAAAGGAGGTTCCCTCTACCCATCAGTCATCAGACCCATCAGAGAGTACCACAACACACCTGTGATGAATCTGACTAGGCACCTTCAGCAGCTGGAAAGACCAATGAAGTACCTCAACAGGAGGATTACTGGCCTCAAACAGTTGCCCCATGCAACAAGACTGAATTTAACTCAATCTGTACTCCATTGCATACTGTCTACTCAGGAGATCTCTGCCCAACAGACAGGTCCATGTTATGGCAACACTCTGATCTGCTCTGAGTTACAGCTCAATGGCACTAAATATACAGACCTAACTGATATTGCCAACATCCTGGCAGATAGGATCAGTGTTAACCTTACCCCCCTCTCACCCATGAAAGAGCACACCTCTATAATGGAAGACTGCAAAGTTGCTGTCATCACAACTGCACAGGTAAAAAAACACTCTCCAAAGCCAGTATCACAGCATCCATGGGACCAGATAACTTTCCAGGCTGTGTTCTACACAAACTACAGAACGAACAGGCACCACACCGACGTACCATGTTCAGTCATAGCCTCACCTCAGGCTCTGTGCCTGCTGAATGGTGCACAGCGACGGTTATCCCACTACACAAGGGAGGAGACACCACGGACCCCAGGAACTAGCACCCCAGTAGCCTGATGAGTCTGCTCTGCAAGACCATGGAATGTATCATCATACAACTTATAAAAAAGACATTGGTAATCCCCAAACTCTGGACCACAACCATGTTGGGTCTGTAAAATGCAGATCATGTCTCCTACACCTGATAGATGACATTGAAGCAGTCACCAGAACCGTAGACAAGGGTAAGGTGTTTCGCACAGCCTATGTAGATCCTGCCATGGCTTTCAACACCATCCCACACTCTGGAATTATAGAAAAACCCATTAAACTAGGTATAAATTGCTATGTCACAAGATGGGTTGCCAACTGACTTACTGACAGAACACACACTGTGAAAGTAGCAGACTCCAAGTATGACTTTGGACCAGTGACGAGTGCAGTACCACAGGGCCTAGTCCTGGGTCCTGTCCTGTTTTGTATCTACTACCCTGAAGTAAACTTTATCATGGAAGGTCTGTGGCTAATGAAGTTTCCAGATGACTGCAAACTAGGAGCCATAATTGTAAATACTAAAGATGTGGACACCCTACAAAAGGGCCTCACTGAGACAGATGGCTGGTGTCAAAGCCATGGGCTCAAGCTCAATGCCAAAATGTGCATTGTCATCCTCTTTGGTAAAAACTCTGTAGCCATGATCTATAACATAGACGGTAGTATACTTAACACTGAAAGTGTGATAAAAGACCTTGGGTCACAGGTGGACAGTGGACACACCTGTGGTAATCACATCCCCACAGTAGTCAGGAAATCCTTCTATGTGGCACACCTCATCACAAAAGGTGTCTCATGCAGAATAGAAGAGGACATTGTTCCCCTCTACTCATCACTCACTAGATCCATAATGGAGTACAACACCCCTTTTGCTATGTACCTCACAAGACATGTACAACTGGAAAGCCTGCAGCAATACCTCACAAAGAGCATTAGCGGCCTGAAATACATGCCATACACAGACCATCTCAAAATGCTCCAGCTATACTCTCTCGCATATCGCCTACTCAGAGGTGATCTCTGCCTAACATAGAAAGCTATGTCAAACACAGAGCTGTTGGACATGCTCCACGTAAAACACTCACAAATCCTCTGATCTTTGGACCCAAAACCATGAGTGAAATACAAAAGGAAGTGGTGTAACCATTCATCTTATGGATACCCACACCATCAGGTTAGTGGCACAGCATGAGGCCTTGGAGACCATGTAACATTGGGCAAAGCTGCTTATTAGATTGTAGCCTGCTACAGATCACCTACCTTGTCTCAGGAACCTCACTCCGTATTCCTGAGAACAGTGGAAAATATAAAGGTCCTATCAAACACCATTATATGAGGAGAATACAACTACCCAAACATTGAATGGGAGAATTACTTGTGTACAATGTCCTTTGCCCAATGTTTCCTAGAGTTTAAAACCCAAATGCCCTGGAACAGCTGGTCACCACGCCCACTAGAAGTGACAACATACTGGACTTGATCATCACCAACATGGGGTACCAGTGTTCCATGGCAGAGATAAACCCCTTGCTGGTAATATCATATCATAAAGCGATCACACTGGACATCCACATCCCCCTCCCCAGTCAAGGAAAACACTGTGAAGACATTTTCAAAAGCAAACTGCACACTTCCCAAGACCAAAGTGGAAAGTTCCAAAGTCCCCTTGCTATGGGATAATGCTATACAATCTGCCGAATCATTTACAAGTGCATTCTATGAGCATCTACAGGGATGCAGGGATCGAGATATGCCAAATAAAACCAAGATGCACTCCTCCAAAAACAAGAAACCAATCTGGTGGTCGTCACCCATAAAAAAGCTATACAGCAGAAAGAGGAAACGAACACATGATACAGCAAACTTCACAAAAGGAAAGGCATCAATGATCATTATTAGGAAGACACAATGATCGCTCATAAAAGAATCCAAGGCCAGTTTCTAAAGACAAATTGCCAAGGAATGTAAGAATAACAACCACAAATCCTTCGTTAGCTATACCAAACATTTAGGTGGCAACTTCCAAATATGCTGTCAGCTACTGACAAATGGCAAGAAATACACTGAACCAACTTACATTGGCCATATCCTGGGGGACAGATTCAGTGCAAACTCCACCGCCATCACCCTCAAAAGGCCTGTGTCCATCCCAGAAGAATGCAGAGCCCCAGACTTCATGGACATGCAGGTAAAGACAGCCCTCTCCAAAGCTAAGAGCACAGCATCAATGGGACAGGATGGTGTTCCAGGCTGCATCTTACAGCAGCCCCAAAAGGAACTACACCCTCACCTACATTCACTGTCCAGACTCAACCTTACCACAGGCTATGTACCCAAAGAATGGCATACACCAACAGTCATCCAGCTCCACAAAGGGGGTGCCACAACAGAACCTGGAAACCATTGCCCTATAGGTCTACTCAGCCTGGTCTGCAAAGCTATGGAGCAAATTATCAGGGAACCCATAAACAGAGACATTGGTGACCTGCAGACACTGGACTCTACCCAACTTGACTTTGTTAAAGGCAGATCCTGCCTCCTAAACCTAGTTGACTCATTTGAAACAGTTACCAAGGACATAGATGGAGGGGAAAGTAGTCCACACAGTCCACCTGGACCTCACTAAGGACTTTCAACACCATTCCCCACTCTGTCATCATGGACAAGCATACCAGCTTGAACATTAACAGCTATGTCACAGGATGGGTGGGCAACTGGCTCACAGATCAAACACACATGTTCACAAATGGCATCCCACAGGTCTTGGTCCTGGGACACCACCTGTTCAGTAGATACTGCTCAGAGGTACAAGCAAGCACTGGAGGAGTATGGCTGAACAGGTTTGCAGATGACTGCTAACTGTGGTCCATAATCGACTCTACGGCTGACACAGACATCCTCCAGAAGGGCCTTACAGAGACAGATACCTGGTGTCAAAACAATGCCCTCAAGCAGAATGCCAAAGAATGCATAGTCATCCCCTTTGGATAAAACAAAGTGCACACAAATTACCACATAGGTGGTAATCCAGTATGTACAGAGAAAGTAATTATGGCCCTGGGGACCCAAGGAGATAGTAAACTCTCCTGTGATGATCACATGGCCAAAGTGTTTAGAAATTCCTTCTATGTAGCCCACCCAATGTCACCTAAAGTAGCCCACTTTGTCTAGTCTGATGTCACCATCCTACAAATATACCTGTGGAAAGGAGAACTCACAGTAATGTGTATAGCGTGTTGTGTAAATGCGTGCTCCTCTAGTATCATAAAGTAGTTGGGTAGGATTTTGAATCCTGCACTTGACAACTATGTGTGTGTGTGTGTGTCTCCTTTGAGAGGAGCAAACTTTTTGTAGACTACTAAAACACCTTAAAAGTGGTATACTCATCTTTGTCAAGTCTGATGATGTCACCATCCTACAAATATACCTGTGTAAAGGAAAACCTCCAGTAATGTGTATAGCAGGTTGTGTTAATGCGTACTCCTCCAGTATCATAAAGTAGTTAGGTCATTGTTTGAATCCTGCACTTGACGTGTGTGTGTGATCTCCTTGGAAAGGAGCAACCTTTTTGGAGACTACTAAAACACCTTAAAAGTGGTATACTTAACTTTGTCAAGTCTGATGATGTCACCATCCTACAAATATACCTGTGTAAAGGAAAACCTCCAGTATAGTGTATAACGTGTCGTGTTAATGCGTACTCCTCCAGTATCATAAAGTAGTTAGGTAGGGGTTTGAATCTTGCACTTGACAACTGTGTGTGATCTCCTTGGAGAGGAGCAACCTTTTTGGAGACTACTAATACACCTTAAAAGTGGTATACTTATCTTTGTCAAGTCTGATGATGTCACCATCCTACAAATATGCCTGTGTAAAGGAAAACCTCCAGTAGAGTGTATAACGTGTCATGTTAATTCATACTCCTCCAGTATCATAAAGTAGTTAGGTAGGGGTTTGAATCTTGCACTTGACAACTGTGTGTGATCTCCTTGGAGAGAAGCAACCTTTTTGGAGACTACTAAAACACCTTAAAAGTGGTATACTTATCTTTGTCAAGTCTGATGATGTCACCATCCCACAAATATACCTGTGTAAAGGAAAACCTCCAGTAATGTGTATAGCATGTTGTGTTAATGCGTACTCCTCTAGTATCATAAAGTAGTTAGGTAGTGGTTTGAATCCTGCACTTGACAACTGTTTGTGTGTGATCTCCTTGGAGAGGAGCAACCTTTTTGGAGAGTAGTAAAACACCTTAAAAGTGGGATACTTATCTTTGTCAAGTCTGATGATGTCACCATCCTACAAATATACCTGTGGAAAAGAGTACTCCCAGTAATGTGTATAGCGCGTCGTGTTAATGTGTACTCCTCTAGTATCATAAAGTAGTTAGGTAGGGGTTTGAATCCTGCACTTGACACCTGTGTGTGTGTTTGTTTGTGAACTCCTGGGAGAGAAGCAACCTTTTTGGAGAGTAGTAAAACACCTTAAAAGTGGTATACTTATCTTTGTCAAGTCTGATGATGTCACCATCCTACAAATATACCTGTGGAAAGGAAAACTTCCAGTAATGTGTATAGCACATCGTGGTAATATGTACTGCTCTGTTATCATATGGTAATTAGGTAGGGGTTTGAATCCTGCAATTGGTGTGTGTGCTCTATGTGTGTGACACTGTTTGTCAATGTGTTGTGGGTTTTGCTTTTACTACTGTATGACATATCAGTATGACAACAGTATGTGCATTGCACGTCAGGTAGCTGTGTGGCAAATACATATATGTACATGTGACCTCAATTATTTCATAGGTGGGAACCCTGCTTTCTCCATGAACACATCTGTCATCTTTGCCAGAGTGTGCTGCCACTTTCCAGACCTTAGGTCACATCTGTATGATTGTGACAAGCCCAGCCACTGCAGTGATCCCTGGCCTAGGTCATCTGTGTCACACACACACTCATTACGGTTTCTATTGCATAGTGTGAGTGAGGGTTTATGGCTGAGGTATATTCCAGACCTGTTCAAACGCAGCAAAGTCTGTCAATGATGGCTATTCATTATAGGTGTAGAACAACCTTTGTGGATATGCATGCAGACCCCTTATTGCTTATGTGATCCACTGAGGGATTTCAAAATACCTTTGGAACTGTGATTACCAAAGGAGAGATGACGTAACACTTGGCTGCATGTACACATTGGTACCTGTTCAACATGTTGGTGGCTACTACCTATGTGGTACTGTGGGGATACTAGTTTTTGTAAAGGTGGATGACTATGCTTTAGTTGGCTTATAGCTTTACAGCATGGGTTTGACAACAGGTATCTGTCTGTATGATACCCTTGCAGAGGATGTGTGTGTCATCTGGAGAATGCATTATAGGCCACAGTATGCATTTCCAGACGTGGACGGACATATCCCTACTGTGATTGCTTGTACCTAAGAGAGCTATATGCCAAACAGGAGTGGTCTCAGGAATGGGTGCAGGTGAATACCACTGGTTACTGGCATAGTATAGTACCTGAAGGATCCAAATGTTACTGTGTGTCCTACATCTGTGTGTCAGTCGTCAAGACATCATCTAACAATTGTGTATGGTCAGGCTGCTGAGGTTACGTATACTACCAGAATGCAAGACATTGACAGATAGTAACAGTATCACCCACAGCACAGTGTCAAACCATGTCATAGACACATGTGTACTCAAGTTCCACAATGTGTGTAGTACAATGCATACTGGCCACCAATAGGAACTATGGAGTGTTACTGTGTAATACAGGGCATGTCACCCTGCCCATGTGTCCGCTATGCACGTACATGCAGACAGTGCACCTCCACCATGTTCACAAATGTACACCTGCAAATCTGTGCTACACACATCCCACACATACTGTCCACTCTCTAACACATGCTGCCAATACTACACACATCGGTCAAGTGGCACGTGGGCGGACAATACACTATTGGAACTAACACTGGTGTAAACAATACTACATTGACAAACATAGCTTTAATGCATCATGCCTGCTCAGCTACACCTTCAAGGATATCATTACACTTTACTGCTGACAACATGCTAACATTGCTATACTACTATAAAGTCACCCTGTGCATCAGCACCATGGTAGCCTGTTCCTGCATCAATGTTACAGATGACAGGAGGTGGCACAGGTTTCATCATATGCACAGGGTGTGTTGTTGGTTTGCCAGAGCCCTACATTGAGCCATGCAATCAACATGTGTGTGTGTGTGTGTGTGTGTGTGTGTGTGTGTGTGTGTGTGTGTGAGGGCCAAGAGTACTGCTATGGGCCAATGTTGATGTAATATGTGGGTATGTGTTAGCCCTAGGTGTCTGGTTTCTGTGTGTGTGTGTGTGTGTGTGTGTGTGTGTGTGTCTGCATGCACACATTTCCAGCATGTGGCTGCCATATACGTGGATTTGTGGGACAGCCACAGACTGTACCTGCCAGGCTTTACAGATCACAGTCTTTGGCCATGGATACGGTACCTGTGCCTGGCAGGTGTGCTACTGACAGTATCAGGTACTAAGCCAGACTGGGAACTATCCTCAGATGTGGACAGATGTACACTGGACCCAGGTCCCTGCTGGGACTGTCCAGAGCCACATGCACGTGGTCTTCTAGGACGGTCTATGGACAGCCCACCCCCAACATTGCTGGGGCTGGTACTGGCACTATGGGAGCGGCTGTGACTTGAGGGATGTCTGCGGTGACTGCCAGTTGCTGATGTTGCCAGCATACATCCATGTCGATGTCTCAACCGTCCCACACTATCCTGACACATGGACATGACATTGCGGAGGACATCTAATGTCTCACCCCAATGTCTATCAGTGACCTCAGTGTAATTACGGATAGCACCTGCTAGGTCATGGATACTGTTAATTACAGCAGTGTTATGTGCCCTCTGTGCCCTTAGTCCCTGTCTGGTGTGCCTCCATGATAGCCTGGAACATGCGTGAGGTTGTAAGACCTGTGGCATGTCTGCCAGGGGCATGATGAGCAGCAGTGCTCCGATGAAAACCCCTGGACATCTGCCTATGTGGTACCCTTCCAGACATCTGGGTATGGCTGCTGTGTCAGGATGCATGTGCCATAGATACCACACTGTCCTGGCCAATGCCGACTGTACACTGTCCCTCAGCTAAGGGCATTGGTGATGGATGTATTGGCAGTATGACTGTGTGCATGGATGGGGTGGACACTTGTGTACTGTCGATTGGTGGTCCAACGACAGACCCTGGCAAACATGCCTGTGCCTCAACACACCTATCCTCATTATCACTATTTGGCTCGGTGACATCGGGTTCCCTGCTGCAGTGAACCAGCCCAACCTGGGCACCTGTGAGAGGAAGACAGGAAACACACTTTACGACCTGTACATGATGTCGGAACACACGCACACTTGCACACGTGCACACATGCAAACATGCACACGTGCACACATGAACACATGCACACAAATACACTCCACACTAATGCAGACACACACACACACACACACACACACACACACACACACACCACCAGCAATCCAGAACATACTCAACAGCGGTTGATGGTGGGGTTCAGTATCACAAGCCAAACACTTATATCACACATGTCAGCATGTAGGACGTGTGTTGCTCAACAGCATGCAGTGCAAGTGTAGACAGCCCTTGCTAATAACAGTATACATGGCTTTGATGCATGTGTGTTGTTGTTCAGTGATTGGCATCACCTGGAACGCAATGTGTACATGGACACAACATTGCTGTGCAAGTATTAAAAACTCTGCAATGTCCTGTGCACCATCACTCACTGGTATACATATCATGGCTGGATGTGTATCTGTGTGTCACACAGACATGCATTTCTGATTAGAGCATCTGTGTTTTTAGCAGATAACTGTGGACACAGGTTTAGCACATGCATGTTATGTATACACACAGGATGAGTGGTGCATGTATACCTGATGGAATACCATTGCTCAACATAGCCATTGTACAGTGGTTATGGCGAGTGTAGGACATATTGTGGACTTGCCAGTGCCAGCCATGACATGGCATGGTACAACACAACTGCAACATTAAACATCACACATACCCAATGTGTGTCATGTGACCTATACACTCAATAGCATTACAAGACATATATGTGTCACTTTGTACAAATGGTGATTGCTATGCATATTGTATATAGGTGCATATGTTTGCACACACACAACATTGAGGTGCATAGCAATGAATGCTATGTGTGTGTAGTACTGTGATTACTGTAACTGGGTGGGGTGTAGTACCATGAACCATCATCATGCAGCATCATGTGGTCACTCAAGGCTACTAATGTGTGCCAGACTGGCAACTAGCATGCTGTACCTGAACTGCAGTACCATGGCTACATTCACCATTTCACAGCCAGTTGTTACATGGGTTTGTAAGGTGCCCAATAGGGAGCATTGCCTAACATGAATGTGTTATGTGTTGAAGAGTGTTGCACAGCCCCATGATAGGCCTCTACCCCTCAGGTGTATTATGTGTGCTGTGTGGATGACATTTGGGATACTGGAGTGTGACCTTACAGTGAGTGTCCGAATATGCCATGTGTAGCATATTAATGTGTACTCCGTATAACACAGTTGTGTATGTTGTATGCATGTGTATCCATGACTATCCAATGTCCACTACAGTGTTGCCACAATTGTGTGGGATGCTCTGTGTATTGCATGTGTTTCAGGCAGCTACTCACATTACTGTGATGTGCATAGTCTCACAGCAAACATGCACAGCATGCATTATGCGTAGGTGTGTTACATGTACATGGCCTACACCTCACCTATGACATGCACATTTAATTTGCAATATTAAATGTCGAACACACTCACCAGCATGGGTCTGCTGCCTTGCTGTTACACCAGAGGGACCTACAAGAATATGAAACAGTTTGTCAGTGGCAACAACTGTGGCATTGCTACTGTGGGTTTGCAATCTTACAGTAGTACAACGGTTGACAGATACAGGCCTACAGATTATGTTACAAATTATCAGTATTGCACAACACCAGGCTCCACATCTTCTAACTACACAGTACACATCTCACATATGCATGATCTACCAATAGAGGTAACAGTAGTCTATAGATATGCCATGTTACCTGTACACTCCATGTCAACTCGCTGGGTGGCTCCGGCCTCCATGATGATACATGTTTGCTGTTGTTGTTGTTGGCCAGGAGCCACCAGGCTCAGGAGCAGCTCCTCCACTCTGGTGAGGGGGGGATGGATGGCTACCCCACCACCTGTGGCAAGCTGTTGTCTAAGGACATCAGATGCACGCTGCCGGACATGTCTAAGTAAATCACTGCAGTGATGGCGTACCTGCTCATAGGTCCAGTTATGCATGCCTATGTCATTTACCCTATGGACAACATCTTGCCACAGTGCAATCCGCTCATGCTGGCCCTGGCTGGTTCTTGAGAACGGCAGGGTGTAGTGCTGAACCAGGCTGGTTGTTATCATTTCATCCTCTGCCTGGCTATAGGTAGGGTTGCGATGGTAAGTCATGACCCTGGAAGACAATGAAAGAATATGTATGAGCAAGTCATGTGGCACACACAACATTCTAAAGTACAGATATCACTGAACTGACATATATAGCAACCTATTGGCTGTCTGAGGATACACACTTTCAATACCACATATCAGTGCTCAACCCACAACTGCCTGACAGTGCCTGGCACACTCTATATATCAAACCATGTTCTGCACAGCAACAAAGAGAAACCAGTATGTAAGACTATACAACAGTACATGGCACACTGTATGTGACACAATGCACCACCTAGACACAGGAGGTATATATCAAGCTAATGCATAAAGAAATATGTCATCCATTACAATGATTGTAAAGTCCAGTTCCAGTATTACCAGTATACCACACTAGTTGTTGATGGCAAACCCCTGCCTAACATATGTGCATGTTCGTTAATATAGGTAGCATACTGCTGTACTAGACTATACATGTTGATAGATATGCACTTATATCCTGTGACACACATATGACCAAGGGCATGTTACAGGCATACACACACACACATCAGACATACATACAAGACACAAAGGTATGGCAACCCAGATGAGCTTTACCTGTGTACCATACAGTACTGTGTGTCAGTACTTACAAAACCTTATGCCTGAGGTATGTAATCTGTGAGGACTACAGGGAACACACATAACAGTGGTTACAAGCAATGTGGACATACACCATACTGTGCTGTTTAGGCCCACAGCTTCAGGTAGTACTACAGTTAATACGGGATTTGGATTCACCAGCAGTACCAATCAATAAGCATGCATGTACTGCTTTAGCCTATAATGGCACACCCCAGTCGACACCAAGGGACTACATCAGACCGTATGCCATACAGCTTTTTCTGCCTCGCAATAACATACTGATCTTTTGCTGGGATCAGAGCTAGGACACAAAATACCATGACAGAAACAGTTTCCCACTAAGCTATCACACATATACAGAACTTTGACACATTCACCAACAAATTCACCATCACACTCAGTCAACCTCACATAGCAATTACTGCAACAAGTACATGTGGGTGTGTATCGGTTCATAGGTAGGTAATAGGCTATTGGCCCTAGGGCCTATAGAAGCCTAGCCATGCGCTACCCTGGCCTTTGACACACATGTAATTTAATTTCACGTGTCACTGTCAGGCAGAGCCACAGAGGTGATCCCCAGGGTGTATTTCCTATCTCCCATCCAATCGTCAGGATTATTCATGACGACTGCTAATGAGGAGCTTTGTTTGCTATTGATAGGTGGTTTGTTCCAGAGTATGGGATGTCTCTGAGATAGGAATCTATCCCTCCAGCATGTTCTGTTTATTGAGGTGACAAGGTTAGGTCCCTAGAGCATGTAGCTCGTAGGGATTGTGATCTGTTTACATGGAGCATGTCCAACAGCTCTAGGTTTGACATAGCTTTGTATGTTAGGCAGAGGTCACCTCTGGGTAGGTGGTATGCGACACAGTCTAGCTGTGGTTTTGTGGGACGGTCTGCATAGGGCATCTGTTTGAGGCCGGTATTACTCTTTGTGTGGTATGTCTGTGGCCTTTCCAGTTGCTGTAGATGTCTTGTGAGGTACATACCAAATGGGGCATTGCACTCTATAACGGGTTTTATGAGTGATGAGTAGAGGGGAACACTGACCTATATTTCCCTGGATGACACACCTTATGTGATGAGGTGTGCCATGTAGACAGATTACATGATTAGTGCGGCACTGTGATTATCACAGGGGAGACTACTGTCCACCTGTGTCCCATGGTCTCTTATTACACTTTCGGTGTTAGGTACACTACCACCTATGTGGTAGTTCATGGGTACAGAGTTTTTGCCAGAAGGGATGCCAATGCAGTTTCAACACTGAGCTTGAGTCCATGGCTGTGTCACCAGGCATCTGTCACAGTAACTATGACCCTGTCTCTCTCTCTCTCTCTCTCTATATATATATATATATATATATACACACACACACACACACACACACACACACACACATATTAACATACATTGGTGTACATATAGATATACATATGGGCACAGATACAGTCCACCTTTCATGGTGGGAATATCAATTATGCGAAGGTTGTGAGGTATACCGTTATGTAATAATATTGCACACTCTTGTGCGGAATGCATTGAAGGTGCTCTCAGCCCATGTAGCTTTAGCAGGCCTCACTAGCTGCAACACTGCAAACCTGACAAATCATACCCACAGCGTTTAACCACCACATGTCATATACCAGCACTGTATGCTGTCTTGTTTGCCACACACTACAACCTACATAGAAATATGCACATAACAACCTACAACAGCATATATATGTCCACCCTTCACAAACAGTTGCAGTATGTCCCTTGCTCTATGCACATGTACAGATGAAAATATAGATGACACAGAAAGATCTCTCTGTATGTGTCTGCCATACACACACAAGGTCCACACTGTTGTAAGTCCGTGGACCTCATGGCTGACCTGTTGGGCCTTACTGCAACATGAACAGGTGTCACATGTGAGCATACAGTAATATTAGAGGGTGTATATATAGCTGCAAATGCTAGATTAGCATACTAGCCTGGTACAGCAGTTGTCAATGCTAAGCTACACATTAATATGACTATCATGCATTTGTTACTCTGTCACATCCATGTTTATATAGCTGTATGCGCTACTCCCCCAAACAGCCACTGTACACACTAATGTACAGAACACAGATAACATGGATCAGATGTTTGACATTTAATGCTGAGCTACATATGTCACAGTTATATCCCACTGCACAGAGCTACACACAGATTTGTCCATGGCAGTAGTTATGCAGGGCATCTATGCATAGATACGTATTGCTGCCACATATGGATGATTCAAAGTATGTAGAGTACTCTTCAAAAACATCTACAACATGCCAGTAAATGCATATCTGTTACATACCTTTCCTTTGTATGTGTTTGTAAATTTATGTTCCATGTGTCTTATTTTTTGGTTTTGGTTTAATTATATATATATATATTTTTTGGTTTAATTATAATTTTTTTTTTTGTTTATTTTTTTTTTTTTTTTTCTGTTCCTGTTGCTGTTGATGTGGATGTCGGTGTCTCTCTCTCTCTCTCTCTCCATATGAGCAATGGAATGATTGCATGTCTGGACAGCAAATACAGCCTGCTTTTATAGGTATCTGTACATGTACATGTGATGGCCTCTGCACAAATTGGTGGCCACCATTTGGTAATTGCATGCAGCCTGCTGTGTGGTGATTGCAATACTCACTGTCATAGCAACCCAGTGCTATAAATTGCTAAGTCAGGTAGGCATAGCCCTTTCAGCTTTCCAAAGTGGGGCCCATGCTTGGCTGCTGTGGACACTGTTGTGTAAGTCAGAAGGTTGGTATACTTCTTATATCTGAAACTAGAGGTGTAGCCAGTGATTTGAATGTTGTACTCAGACCTGAATGTTGCCACTTCCAGTACACAGTTGTCAGTGTAGAATTGTACTCACCCCTACAAATGCTAACACAAGATACGTGGGCGTATGTAGTTTCTTTTCTACTTATACAATTAGCTGCCATACATAAGTAGTTATTGAGATTTATTCATTTGGCACATGTACTGTTTGTGAACTGCTATACTGTGAATATTAATGTACTCACTTCTGCACAGTTTTTGCTTTTTTATTTTTGACATTAGCACAGGATGCTCAAGAAAACTAGACCTTTCCAGTACTGAGTATGCCAACCTACATCCTTGGTGGACCCTGAACACACAGGTATTTTGTACATTTGGGTGGGGATTGTCCTGCTATAATACTGTGTGGGGGTTGTAAAGTGCTGCTGTAACATTATTTACTGCTAGAATGGCTGGTTCTGTTATCACAGTCATGTAATGCAATTCCATAACAACTGCTGGTAAAGTTCCACAGAACAGGTTTTGCGTTATGGCATTCCTATCTTTCCTTTACATTCAGTCATTCTGATGCATGATATATCTATTTCAGCAACAACCTGCTGTATATCTGTTGTGGCTTAGTGGTACTTCATGCAGTCTTGTGTGTCCAAGGTCCGGGGTTCAAATCAATTATGCAGGAGGGTAAACAGAAAAGAACTTTATAAAAAAATGATCAAATCAGACAAAGGTCCATAGTTTGTTAGTAACATAATAAAGCAAATGTATAACCAAAGTGTTAGGCTGACATACATTCTATTCTCACAGCATGAGACAAATAAACAGTACTGCAATACTACAGGGGTACGGGTACTTTCTCAGTTTTACACTGACTGTGTGAGCAGTGTTGCAAAAGGGTCTAAAATAAAGCTACAGGAAGAAATATCTCATTCCTTCTTGACAATAATCTTTTGGGGGGGACAGGTATTAGTGCATTAGAAATACTGGTAAACAGATTAAACCTGACAGGATAAGATATTTTACAAGTTGCTAATAGCTATTATGCTAGTTATTGTTGTATTGTTTAGTATTAAATTGTATTTACAACCTGTTAAACTGTAAAGCTATACAAGAGAGAGAGTAAAGATATGTAAAAAAATGAGCAATACTGCTCACTATTTTAATATGTTTTTGGCAAGACAATGTTGGTATGCAAAAAGCATGAATGTTTCTAATTGCTGGGTATGCAGTTGCCTCTGGTGGCAATTCCATTAGATACTTCTAAAGAGACATAAGAATTTTCCAAGATTTTGCTTGATGTTAATGTTACTAAATTTGTAAGATTAGACTAAATGTACTTTACAGTCTTTGTATGTACAAACACAGAAGAATTCAGTACAAATTAAATTAATGTCTAAAAATGAATGTGTGTGGAGGTCCAGGGTACCTACTAGACTGAAAATCATGAGTAGCAAACAGTCTGTGTAGATATATACTGTATAAGAACACATTGTAAAGTAACAAATTCAAAAGTAATTTGTCAAGTTGTACTTTTATCACTGGTTTCAAGTTGCAGTTTTATCACTGGTTTTGGACCATCATTTTACCAGTACCAGTATTGGTTACCCCAGTTAAAGGAAAATTATATTAAAATATTGTACTCATACAGCTAATGGACTAATATGCAAATAGCATTCTTTAGTGTATAAATCATGTTTTTTTTTTAAATTCTCAAGTATTAAATATACTGAAATAATTACATTCAAATATTTATTATCTAAGCCCAGTTCAGTACTTTACCAAGGTGTTTAATATGTTCACTTCACTGTCAACCAAGGTGTTAATGGGCAGTTCAAAGATATGACCACAATGTTATGGTTAAAATGACATTGAACTGTATATTTATAGCACTAAATAATGTTTGCAGTAGCACATAGTTCTTGTCTCGTATATATATGTCTATCTCTAATCTTTTGGTATAAAATGATTAATAAAACTAAACAGTTAATTCAACAGTTGCAAAGAATTAAAAAAGTTCTAAGTCATAAATTGGATTCTGTGATTGCAAAAAAATAAATTAATCAAGTTAAAACTAAAGCAGACACAGTCCATAACTGAAAAAACACAGAAACTGTAATGGTATATCCAAAGGCTTGAAAATACGGACACCAAATATTAGCGCTTTCATTCACTTATATTTCCCTGTGCACGTCTTCAGAAATAATAACACTCCACTCACATCCTTTTTTATATACAAATTAATTAGTCACATGATAAATGATCTCATAAAATAAATGAGTTAATTGATTCTCTTAAAAAACACTACAATAAAATATAATTATATCTTGAAACAAGGAACTTTTTGTAAAAAATTATTATAAAGGTAAATATATATATATATACTTATTGAATTTAATACTGTTTCATTTGTAAAAAACACTTTAAATCGATTGTTTCATTTAAGCCAGGAGCAAAATCTGCTCCTAAATGTAGTTGCCAAAGGGATTCTTTACATTCTAAAATGACTTTAACATCACCAATAAATGCCCCTGATGGAACAGTAATGGATTGTGTTTTGCTCCTGGCTTAAATGAAACAATCAATTTAAAGTGTTTTTTTACAAATGAAACAGTATTAAATTCAATAAGTATATATATATTTACCTTTATAATAATTTTTTACAAAAAGTTCCTTGTTTCAAGATATAATTATATTTTATTGTAGTGTTTTTTAAGAGAATCAATTAACTCATTTATTTTATGAGATCATTTATCATGTGACTAATTAATTTGTATATAAAAAAGGATGTGAGTGGAGTTATTATTTCTGAAGAAGTTCACAAGGAAATAAAAGTGAATGAAAGCGCTAATATTTGGTGTCCGTATTTTCAAGCCTTTGGATATACCATTACAGTTTCTGTGTTTTTTCAGTTTTGGTGTTTTTCAGCTGTTTTTCACGTACAGTCCATAACTGATGGAATATTTTTACAGAATGGTCTGCAAAAGAAAAAGTTGTTAGATACATTCAGTTTTGGTAGTAATACTTGATATCATTGTATTAACTATGTAACATTGCATTTTGATTTGTTGTATCAAAAGAAGACTAAAGGTTTTGTTTCCTAATGTGTTTTCTATATAATCTGAGCAAAAATACATATCAGTATAAAGTGTTTTGAGTATGTTTTAAAATAAAAAGAGGGAAATGTAAGAATATGCTCAACAAGGTATTAAGGTTAAAAGTACAAATATGCAAAATAAATAAGGTATAAAATAAAGCTTGCTTAAATGTAGAAATAAAGTTTAATAATATGTGATTAGCATCCATACTAAATGAATGTGGCTTGGAAAATAAAGAATTTGCTTAATGGACATGTTTTCCTATAGAATTAGCAAGAATGTATGCATTTCACATTGTTAGCAAGAAAGTTGACTTCTTACAGACAGGATTTATGCATTTCACACTGTCAGTAAGAAAGCTAGCCTGCTTCCTTAAACAATGGACAACAGGAAAACAATCTGTACATATTTCTATCATATGACACTATTAAGCAGGGAAGTTTGAATGGATATGCTTTTATCAAGTCAGCATTTGCACAAGATCAGCACTGTTTCTCTAGAGGATGAAAACATATTTTTCTGCAAACACGTTTTCATACAAAGACCAAAATAGAATACCAAGGAGAAAACAGGATGTAAAACCACAATAAAGAGACTATAGCAAATGAAATTGTTAGGAGAGGTATTTTGTACAGGAAAGTTATCTTCTGTGCTGATCAAGAAGTAAAGTGGTACAGTGTGACTAAAGCTGCAACAGTAGTACATGTGGTTTGTTATAAAAAGTTATTAATTACTGTTTTTAAAAGGACAGGGTTTGGTGCAGCATCAGTGTATATTCTACAAGTTTCTGTGGGCAACAGACTGTGAATGCAATTATAACTAGCCTCAGATTTAAGCAGAATCCAGCCAGTAAGACCCTTAGTGTCTTAAGAAGACTTTGGATCCATCACAGTACGCAGCACCTTGAAAATTAATTTTTCATATCTAAACCTTTCATTGTGGCTGGTGTCTTAGAAAATAGTTTAACTTTGGTCAGTAACTGCATTTATTTGGTGGCACTGTAGGCTTCATGCTCCTGAAAGTCTTGATGCTTGGCTAACACTAGCATTTATATAAGCATTAATTTTACTATGAGTAATTGGGTACCCTGGCTGGTGCAGTGAATCTGCCTTATAGTCTGGGCAGAGGGGTCACCACTGGTAAATATGTGCCATCCTTTCCCAAGTGTGTGTGATAAAATCAAATCTCATAGAGAGAGTGTGTCAACTGCTTGGAACAGGGACAAAGAGCATGGATTTCTGCAGAGAGAAAGGTAAATTCTTATTTGGGGCCTGGAGGACAACGTCCAGCCCAAGGACTGGGTATGCTCCCTGTGTGCTCTTACGGAAAACTGTGCTTTGTGCAGAGTTGCATCTGAAAATACTGTGTGCATCCATTGTTATTTCTAAGTGAACGTTCCCGACTGGTGTCAGTGATGAGGATTGAGGCTCCTTGATTACTGGCCCACAGGAGGCATGTCACATCTACCAATACAGTTACATCTTTAAAAGAAAGCACATACTGGAATTTGATGCTCCAGAAGATATTAATGCTGGGTCAGTGTGTTTTTTCTGGAAACCGCGGCATCTTTCTCATATGCAACTTGGCTAGGGGAGTCATAAGAACTGTAACAGCCATGAACCCTAGAATCCTGCAAAACTCTCTTGCAGAAGTCTGAGACTGATCGGAGATGCATAGGAAAGATTACAGATAAAAAAATCCACATTTTCTTGCATCAGAAAGGCCTTTTTAAGAGAGGTATCTAGAAGGTAGCTGAGAAACAATCCTGTGAGATGGAGTCAAGGTGGATTTTTTCAAAATTTATCTGGCAATCCAGACTAGTCAAGGAGACATAACCCATGTCAATGACTTATGACATCTAGATAAAAACTTTGCAAAGATAGGTAAGTTGTCTAAATAAGAAAATACATGAATGTTGTCTAGTATTCAATGATCTATGACTGCAACTAGACTTTTTGGAACACCTATAGAGCTGCAGATAATCCAAAGGGTAATGCAGAGGACTGATAATGTGACCCAGAAACAGAAAACAGTTTAAATTTCCTAAAGCCTATGGCTATGTGAATGTGGTAATATGCATATTTTAAATCCACTATTACCATGTAACTCATGGGAGGAATGAGGAGTAAAATGTTCTGTAAGATCAGCATTTTATAATTTGGTACTTTCACATTCAGATTTAGGAATGAAAAATCTAGTTCTGGTGTCCAACAGGTCTCCCTGTTTGGTACCAGAGACAATCTGGAATATAAGCCTTTGCCCTTTGAATTACAAGCACTGATCTTATGATGCCATGGGTGTGTAATGATTGAAGAACCTAGGGAAAATATTCTGTTTGGTTTACAAGTGGGGAGGAATTCCTCTGAAAGGTTGTTTTCCTATACAGTGGCATCTATAAATTTCCTGCACCACTTTACACCTAAGAGTAAAGTCTGAGACAACCTTTTGAAAAGGGGGGATGTTGAGGACCAGTTTGTGGGATAGGTTTATGAAAATACTGGCTGGTGGAGAAGGAAGGGGGAAAGTATTTTATTGGTCTGTCCTTTCTTCTGCAAGAATCATTGTTTCCTGATGTTAATTCCCTCTAGTCATATCTTTTTAGCTCCTTGTCTGCTAGAATATGACTAGTTTTGCTTATCTGGCTTTTTAGTGAAAGATGGAAGCCTAAAAGATTTGTATTGGGGGATATGAACAACCTTACATACTCTCTGAATCAATTTTCCTGTAGTGTCAAATTGCTTGACAACCTGGGCAGAAGAGTCAAACAATACCTCTTTATCTAAAGTAGAATCTAAGATTTCAAACTACCTCATCAGCAAACATTTGGTTACATCTTCCCAACACTGTAGCAGGAACAGTGGCTATAGACACAGTATCTTCAAAATCATATACACTGCTCAAAGCATATTTGGATAGCTGGGACAAGGCAGAAAATGTGTGACTAAAAAAGAATGTTCCTCTGAAGGAAGTGAGGTGACAAATTCCTTAAGACTATTAATATAACAAAACAAAACATAAAAACATCCATATGTATGCTTGATAACTGGGAAATATAAAACCTAAAGTAGAAAAAGAAAACATTATCTTACCTAGGCAGTCCAGCACTTTGCCTTCCTTGTCACCAGGTAAAGGGTTAGTGTGTACCAACAGCCTATTGCCAGAAGGCAATGCTGTAGAAATGGCAGCTGGGTCAGATCAAAATTGAGAGAAGAGAAGTCTATTAGTCCGAAGCACTTTATACATTTTATCTTCTTTTTTAGGGACTGACAGCTGGGTATCTGTATGACTATAGGCAGAATTCAATACAACTACCAGGGCTGGCAGTGTTGGAGGGATGGATGAGGAATACATAGGACTGGCAAGACCAGACAGGAGGATGGATGAGGAATACATAGGACTGGCAAGACCAGACAGGAGGAGAAGGTTACCACACACACTATAGACCCAGTCTCACATAGTACCATCACAACCTCAAATCATACACATAAACACACAAAGACATACTCGGAGGCTCTGATCAAAAATCTACCAAAACAGCAGAGGCCACCAAAGCAGACACCCAAACAACCACCACCTCAGAACACAACACCTGCAACACATAGACCTCACAGTCAGAGTGTCAAACAGTCACAGCCCTTAAGGCCAAACACAATGCCAGACACACTAGTCATTGGTGACTCCATAGTCAGACACACTGACGTCCCGCTCACCAGACTGAGTAAGGAGAGAGTTACAGTAAGCTGCCTGTCGGGCGCTAGAATCCGCCACATAACGCAAGCACTCAGGTCTCTCAACAGCAGGTACAAATACGACTCAGTCATTGTCCACGCTGGTGTAAATGACCTGAGACGTACCTCCTTGGACTACATGAAAAGAGACATTGAGGAGCTCTCTGATTATGTAGCCCAGGCAGGTATGACCCTGACCTTGAGCAGTATCCTACCTTCACCAAGAATGATGCCACAATACAGAGATAAGATGATCAGCTTTAACAATTGGCTTAAACTCTGGTGTCATTCAAAGGGGATCCAATGTCTGTCTGCCTGGGATGACATGCTGGACAAGCCACGCTGCTTCAAGGGATGGCTTGCACCTGTCATCCCTGGGATTCCGGATATTGGCAAAGGCTCTTGCCACCCCATAGTGCCTTTTTAGGCAAGGCTCAAATTCTAAACCTACCACCCTAGAACACAAAAAGGAAAAAACTAAGGGTAAAGCTGCTCAATGCCAGAAGTCTAAATCTCAAAATGCACGCACTCGAGGCCCTTCTCAGTATGGAGAACATCGATGTCTGTGCTGTGACAGAAACCTGGTTCAAGGCTCCTGAGAGCACCCCAGCACTATCAGGTTTTACCTCATATCATGCTCCGCCACAAAATCCAGACAAAACCAAGACAGGGGGGGGGGGTATCCATATTCATCAAGGACACCCACACCTCAAGACTGGTGGCAACGCACGATGCATCGGAGACCATCCAGGTGCAATTAACCATAGGCAAGACTGCTCTGCAAATTGTAGCATGTTACAGGCCACCCTCACAAACTCAGGAACCTCACATGGCTTTCCTGAAAACACTGGAGGGATAAATGTATCTCCAAACACCATCATACTAGGTGACTTCAATTACCCTAATATAGACTGGGAACACTACTGAGCCCAAACACCCTAGCCCAAAAGTTCCTGGAATTCATAAACTCAAATGCCATGGAACAACTAGTCACCATCCCCACAAGAGGAGAAAACATACTTGATCTCATCATCACGAACATGGGAGCACAATGTTCAACACCGGAAGTATACCCTCACTGGTCAGATCAGATCACAAACTAATCTCGCTGCAGGTCCTCATCCCACCCCCACCTGAAATAAAAAGACCACAGTAAAGAACTTCTCGAAGCTGACTTCACACTTCTAAAGACTAGTGTGGTCTCCTTTAAGGCCCCGAGCCATGGAAAACAGTATTCAAGCCGCTGAATCACTTACAAATGCCTTCTACCAGCACCTGCAGGACTGCATGGATAAGGCAATCCCAAGCAAAACAAAGACTCTTTGTACCAAAGGCAAGCGTCCAGTCTGGTGGACCCCAGCCATAAACAAACTCTACAACAAAAGGAGGAAGCTACTACAAGATAGAGCAAAATCCTTAAAAGGTAAGACACCTTTGATCACTATAAGTAAAAAACTAAGAGCTCTCATAAAATCATCCAAAGCAAATTTTGAGAGAAAAATAGCTAAAGACTCAAAAGACAATCATAAGGCCTTCTTTAGCTATGTTAGAAACCTGGGAGGAAACTCTCAGATATGCTCAGAACTAGTTCAAAATTATGTGAAGATTACTGATCCTACAGACATTGCCAACATACTGGCTGACAGGTTCAGTGCAAACTTCTCTCCCCAAAAGGAGAGATATCTATACCAAACGACTGCAGTCCCCCAAACATCTCTAACGCCCAAATGAGAACTGCTCTCTCCAAAGCAAAAAACACAGCATCCATGGGACCTGATGGTGTCCCCGGCTGTGTGCTCCATGAACTCAACGAGGAATTAAACCCACAGCTAGGACAGCTGTTTAATCATAGTCTCAACTATGGATACATACCCAGGAGTGGCGACTGCGACTGTGGTCCCACTTCACAAAGGCGGTGCCTCCACCGACCCTGGAAATTACCGGCCCATTAGCTTGACAAGCCTTATCTGCAAAGCCATGGAGAGGATCAAAATGGACCTCATAAATAAAGACATAGGGAATTTGCAGACTTTGGATCCAACCCAGTTTGGCTTTGTCAAAGGCAGATCATGCCTTTTAAACTTGGTTGACTTTTTTGAAACAGTCACCAAAGCCATTGATGAGGGAAAGGCAGTCCATACAGCCTACCTCGATCTGGCAAAGGCCTTCGATACAATACCCCACTCGGGTATCATTGAAAAACTCATCAGCTTAAATGTTAACCCATACATCACAAGATGGGTTGCAAACTGGCTGAGTGACAGAACCCACAGGGTCAGAGTTGCTGGCGCCATGTCAGACTCAAAGCCTGTCACAAGTGGTGTCCCACAGGGCTCAGTCCTGGGCCCACTCTTGTTTGGCATCTACTTTTCCAAGTACAAGCAAACACAGGAGGGTTATGGCTGACAAAGTTTGCAGATGACTGCAAACTGGGCCGTAGTCGAAAACACATCTGACACAGATATCCTTCAGAAGGGTCTCACAGAAACGGATAACTGGTGCCAGAGCCATGGCCTAAAGTTAAATGCCAAAAAATGCATAGTCATACCCTTCGGGAAAAACAAGGTTACCCCTAGCTACCATATAGGTGGCAATCCACTGAGCACAGAAGAAGTTATCAGGGACCTGGGGACCCAGGTTGACAGTAGCCTGTCATTCGACACCCATGTAGCTAAAGTAGTTAGGAAGACCTTGTACATTGCCCACCTTATCATGAAGGGATTCACATCTAGATCAAGGGAGGTCATAGTCTCCCTATACTCATCACTCATCAGACCAATGATTGAGTACAATGCCCCATTCGGAATGTATCTGACCCGACACTTGCAGCAGCTGGAGAGGCCACAAAAGTTCCTCACCAAAAGGATAAAGGGTCTCAAAAATCTGTCCTATGCTGCCCGACTGAAAGAACTCCAGCTCTATTCAGTCGCCTACCACTTGCTCAGAGGTGACCTTTGCCTGACATACAAGGCCATGTCAAACCCAGATTTGATGAATATGCTTCACCTCAAAAATCTAGATCTGTCAGAGCCACAAGGGCGGAGACTTAAACCTCGACACGGCTATTAATAGGATGTGCTGGAGGGATAGATTCATCACCCAAAGACTCCCTATGCTGTGGAACAAAATCCCGGTATATGTGAGGCAGAGCACCTCGCTGGCCTTGTTCAAGAGAAATCTTGACCAATGGATGGGAGATCGCAGATATACCCCAGGGATTACCTCAGTGTCACTGCTCGACAGAGGCACAGCAAAATAATGGGTATAGTTCCCCATACTAAAGGGGTGGCGTAAGCCACAAAACTATGGGCTAGGCTTGTAAATGCCCTCAGGCAGATAGCCTAGTATGAACCTATGAACCTATGAACCTATATACAAAAGTTATGTACTTAATATAATGCTAGATCCATGCTGTCTTGTTTTCATCAGATTCAACCATTGGGTTTATTGAATCTGATCAGATCCAACCTTGACATTTTCCAAATCTTGGATCCAGGGCTCTGACTCCTCCCCTTACAATAATTCCCTGCTTTCTTCACAGTACCTCAGATTGAGTTTGCCTGCTTAGAGTTAGAAGACAGCAGGTTATGATAATTACCTGCATAGTCTCATCTGACACAAAGAAAGCAAAGATGACACTGTGGCAAACAGCCAGAGCAAGGCAGCCCAGAGACAAGGCTCCTCGTCAGGTCCATCCACTCAACTGGGATATAAAGGACAATTTCGGATGAGGGAACAGTAGGAGGGATCTTGAATTAGATAAAAATAGTACAACATATGTCTAGCATTATGGTAGGTGCATAATTTTTCATATTGTATTTGACTGTTTTCATCCGATTCAACCTCTGGGACATATACCCAAGCTACCGAAACACCTGGGTGTTATCAAAGAAGGATATTCCTGAGAATGGTTGAGTCAAGAGAGGTACAAGTCCTTGATTGTACATCTATTTTGTAGCATGACACAAAACTATGAACAATACACCAAGTGGCTGCAGGTGAATATCATCAATAGGTACCCTGCCCAAAATAATAGCAGAAGTAGCAACTGCCCTAGTAGAGTGAGCCTTCGGTTTTCCTTGTAAAGTCAGACTCAAAATGGTTGTATACAAAGGTTATACAATCAGAATGCCAGCTGGATAGGGTTAATTTAGACACAGTTTGGGGAAAGCAAGAAAAGGCCGATTGAATTTCCTGAAGTCTTTCGTTCTATGTAAACAGAAATTAATTTGTTGATGACCATCCAGCAAATGCAAAGTATATTCACCTCTGGTAAAATATCTTGGGAAGAAGATGGGCAGATGGATGGTTTGGTTCAAGTTTGCTTCTGAAGTCACTTTTGGTATAACTTGAGGGTTAGCTCTTTATGGAAAATAAGGCTTGCAAGTAAAACATTCTCCTTGCCAACATAACAGACACCAAAAATATAGTCTTCTAAGACAACTGCTTTAGGTCTACTGCAGATGCCAGCTTAAATGGAGGTTCTATCAATGCCTGCAACATAACAGTGATATCCCATGGGAGAATGGAATCCCTAATCGGGGTCTTAAAAGAGAGGTTCCTTTCAAAAAGGCCTTAGAAACCTTCAAGGAAGCAACAGACACCTGGTTTTGTACTACATGAAAATTAGATATTGCTGTCAATGGTACCCTAATGGTAGGCAAACTAGACTCATTATGAACCGATTCTATCAAAAAAATCTAAAATGGATGGGAGAGGGGCTGAAAAGGGATCTAGACTTTTGGAGGAAGCCTATATGGTAAATCGTTTCCATTTACTGAGATAAACATTCCTCGTACTGTTCTTCTGGTAAGCAGAGAAAATTTGAAGAACAGCAGTAGATAGCCTGCCATCTCTGACCACAATTAAAATTGGAAAAACCATGAGGTTAACTACAGATTTTTCAAGTCCTGGTAAGGCTGACTGGATGGGTGGTTAAGAAGGTATGGACAGGGGTCCAGCACCCAAGATAGGTGAATTAAGTGAGGCCACATGAAAGGGAATCAAACTTGCCAGGGATAAAACAGGGCAATGAGAATTACTTTGGGTTTGCACTTTTTGGCTTTCTGAAGAAACCTGGTAATCGGGGGAAGAAGAGGAAAGGCATAAAGAAGAACTGGGGAACCAGTTGTGGACTACAGCATCCCTCTGTGACTGACCCAGTGGAGGGATAAGAACAAAGTAACTGTTGCACTTGTGTTTTAGGTATAAGATCTGACCCACTATGCCAGGAATCCATGACAGTCCAATATGCTTTTTCTTGCTTTCTCCAAAGCCAAACATGGACAAACTTAAAGTAACCCTATCCAGCTGACTTTTCAATTGCATTGCCTTTGTATGCAACCAATTGGGTCTAACTTTACAAGGAAAACTGAAGGATTACTATACTAAGGTGGTTGCTACTTATGCTGCTTTTTTGAGTAGAGTACCTATTAGTTCCAGTGACTGAAAATCTCCATTGCTGGTGTTTCACTGAGAGACCACTCGTGAGGTAGAAGATAGACCTGCTCAATTTCTCCATTAGTAAATTAGAAGTCCCAGGGATGTGCATTTCAATTAGAAAGTGATGGAAATACATTACCCACCATCACACTCTCATGTCTTCCTGGCATACAGGGAAGATCAGGTCCTTGTTAAGCAAGAGTGGTTTATATGTTGAGGGAGGTATGTTAGTGACTTTAGCTGTGAAATCACTTATCACAATAATTCCAAATGAACAAGGAATAATGATGGTAAAGAACTTTTTATGACACTATAGTAGTTATGACCATGCTTGCATTGAGTTAATTAGTTATTTACTCGAGATGATTCTGGAATATCATGTTTTTGTTGAACAATTTTTTCATCAGTGTTCTGGCATAGCTATGGGCACTCTGTGTGCCAATAGCTAAACCAATGCAGTTCTAGCATGGTGGGACACACAATTTATGAAATCGGAATGGTGGGGTGTATATATATTCCCTTCTTTAGAAGGTTTGTGGATGACCTATTTTGATATGGTATGGTATAAAGGAAGGTTTGTATGAATTCCTGGAATATCTTCATAGTACAACCTCATTTCTGGAGTTTACTATTAAGTCATCTCTGTGTCAGACTGACTTTCTTGATGTAAAAGTGTTTAAGATTAAGGACAAGCTTTCAACTAGTCTATTTAGAAAGGAATGTTATCATTCTGCCTGTGTACATTGGAATAGCAAGCACCTCTCACAAATATTTTGAAATGTTATTAAGGGGCAAGCCATGAGGGCATCACAACTCCATGTTGATGAAACTGATTTTGAGAATAGTGTGTGTGTTCTATGCAGTGATTTCACGAAGAGGGGGTACAACATTGAAGAAACAGAGAAAGGTATTAAGGAAGCCACTATGTTAAGAAATGCTAGGGCTAAGCTTTTTTTGCTACACCAATAAAAGATAATGCTAGCAGTACTAGGGTGAGCAACACAGTGAGAGCTCCCCTCACTTTCAGTAGTGATACAAATGCACTTAAGAACATCATTTCTAAAAATTGGTATATTTTACTTACAGATCCCTCCAAATCTGAGATAGTTGGGGGGTGCCCTACTTTCAATTACAAGAATAAGAAGAATTTGAAAAAGCTACTTTGTTACCCATAAAGGCAACAAAACTGGCATTTTAGTTTAGGTACCCACAGATGCAGAAAATGCAATTTTTGTGATTTTCTAAGTATTGCTAGAATATTTTTTCATCCCGATATGGGGCGGTAGTTTCATTTTTCTGCTTCAGCTGATTGCAATGCCACCAATATGGTGTACCTCACATTTTGTGAGGTATGCTCTTCATTCTATTTTGGCAAAACACACCAATAGTTTAAAAACCGGGTCAGAGACCATCTTTATTGTATATGTAAGGGGAACATGGTTAATGCCCTAGGAAAGCATGTTAACATATTTGGAGCTAACCACCCTTTTAAGTTTATAGCTACAGATGTGGTGGGGAATGACATTAGAATTGGGGATGTAGAAAATGAGACTGAGTTAAGGGAGATTAGATGGATAATTTCACTGCAGTCCCACAAGGGCCATGGATTAAATGAACATATCCCTCTATGCCCAGTTTTGAAATTTAAGGGTTTGAGGTTTGAGATTTTTTCCTTTTATACATTTCTTAGAAGTTTGTTTTTTGTTTCATGTTTTATAGAAAGCAGGTACCAGTATCTTTAAATGTGTGAATCCAATGATTGATTAGGTGTGTAACAGGTAGTGATGTAATTCTATTTAAATGTGGATGTTGTATGTTCTCACTTTTGGTCTGAAGAAGCTATTTTATATAGCAAAAGTGCTTACCAGTTTTACTATTAAATATATTCATTTTTTATCTGGTGGTTGTTTTATTAAGGGGGTGTTTTATTGCTCATCTTGGATTTATTTCACACCACACAGTCAATTCTTTAGCCTTTCTTTGCTTGCTTTGTTGTTTCCTTCCTCAACAGATGGGACAGAGTCCCCAGCTACCTAATCCCAGGAGGACTCTAAGGAAGGATATTCCAGAACACCACAGAGCCAAAGCTGCTTTTCCTCTAGAAACCAGATCCATTTTGTAATGAGCAATAAAGGTATGAGGATTAGTCCATGTTACAGCTGCACAATACCCATCCAAGGACGTTTTAGCCCAAATGGCTGAAGAAGTCACCATAGACCTCATGGAATGGGGTCTTGGAGGCTTTGGTAAAGGCAAATCCACTTTCTCACAAAGGTAATATAATCAGTTAATCATTTGGCCAAAGTAACTTTAGAAACTGGTTTACCTAATTTGGAATTGGAAAAAGAAAGAAACAAACATTTGTTCAGATTTTCTTAAGTCTTGGTTCTTTGAAGATAGTATCATAGTTATCTGTATACATCCAAATAGATGTAACATATACTTGCCTTTGTTTGAGAAGTCTGGAAAGGAAACTGGGAGATTAATGACCTGATTAATATTTGACTCAGAAGCTACCTTTGGTAGAAAAGATGGGTTGGTTCATGAAAATACCCTATCCTTTTGGAAAACTAAATAAGGAGGTTTTGAAGACAGAGCTTGGAGTTCAAATACTCTTCTAGCAGATATAACAGCCTCTAGGAATATCATCTTCCAAGACAAAAATGTAAGTTTAGATTTAGCCTAAGATTCAAAGGGAGGTTGAATCAAGGCTTGAAGCACATTTAAATCCCAACGAGGTGTAAGATCTTTTAATGGGAGTCTGAGTAAAGAAGTTCATCTTAGAAAGGCTTTACAAACTTTAAATTAAGCCAAGGTAGAGGTGAAAGTTGGAAATGGCTGATAACTGGACTCTTAACATTTAAGAAACTACCACCTACCACCTTCACTTCCTAAAAAGCAAGGACATTTGAAATAGGTGCTGAAAAGGGGTCTACATTTTTGCTTGGTGCCCAAAGAACAAATCTTTTCCATTTATTCTTGTAAATCTTTCTAGTGAAAGCCTTATGGGAAGATAATAAAATCTGATGGATGGGGGAGGATAGCCTAGACTGTCTAGCAATCAATGGAACTCCAGAAACCATGTGGTCAACTTGAGGCCTGGGATATCCAGGTGAGTCATACCTGTTGGATGAGACAGGAGGTCTGGATTTGGATCCAGAACCCATTATGGAAGTGAAAGTTGAGGCCGATGGAAGGGAAAACAAATCTGACAAGGCAAGTAAGGGGCAATGAGGATAACTGTGCTCTTCAATCACGATGGTTTCTGTAGAAATTTGGGAATTAAGGTTAACGGGATAAGCATAAAGGAGACTGGGGGGCCAAGCATGAACTAGAGCATATCTTGGTGATTCCCCCAATGGGAGGATGAGGGCAAGACACCTGCTGCATTTGTTAATGGGAGAAGCAAAAAGATTGCAGCATGGTTAATCCCATTGACAGAAAATTCTCACCACCACGTTGATACTGAGAGACCAATAGTGAGGCATCATAATTTGGATTTTCCTGGAATGTACATTACCATTAGAAAGTGATTGGAGTTGCTTGTCCATAGCCAAAATCTCATAGCTTCTTGACAAAGATGATGAGATCTGGTTCTCCTTATTTGTTGCTGTACCAGACTACTGACATATTGTCTGTAGGAATCAATCTTGTCCCAGTTGTAAGTGTCTTGAAAGGGTGCAATGCTAAGAGGACAGCTGTCATCTCCAGGATACTGACATGTGCCTTGGACTGTCCTTCCTGAGAAATGCCCCCCCCCACCTGAGCTGAGATTTGAGGTATTTGTGGTCACTGTAGCCTTGGGTTGAGTGAGAACAAAAGGATAGCCTTCATGGAGCTGATTGGAGTAGATCCACCACTGATGGTAAGTTTTGCATGCTTGAGTGATTTTGGCTGACATGGATAATGGCAGTAGGAGAATGGACCATTGAGTAGCCAGAGTCCATTGAAGGATTCTCATATGGAACATGGCCAGTGGTACAAGGATGACTGCTGCTGCCATGGAACCCAAAACTTGAAGTATCAATTTGGCCAGAAGGGAAGAATTTTGAACTATTTTCTTGACCTGGAATTGTATGGTGTCTATTTGAGACAGAGGAAGAGAAGCTATCTGAGTGACTGTATTCAGATGAGCACAGATGAATTCCAGACTCTGAGTCAGAGTGAGTTGAGATTTGTTGTAAGTGATTGATATTCCCAGATGGGAGCACTGCTGGAGTAAGTATTCCCATGTTTGAACCAGCTGATGCCTGGTTGAAACAGTCAAGATCTAGTTGTCTAGATATAAAAACACTCTGAATCTGAGCAGTCCCTAGTGAGCTGCTACAACTCCCATGCACTTGCTGAACACTTTAATGGCTGTAGTTTGACCAAACCACAGTGCTCTGAACTGGTAATGACTGGCTCCCAGCCAGAAGCTATGGTATCTTCTGTAATGCGTGTTCATTTTGATGTGATAGTATGCATCCTGAAGATTTATTGAACACATCCAGTTGTCCTTGTGCAGAAAAGGCAGAATGGACTGAACTGTGGTCATCCTGAACTTTGTATATTAAACAGACTGGTTTAATTTGCTGAGATCCAAAATTGATCTTCAGTCCCCTGTCTTTTTCAGCACCAAGAAGAATCCTGAGTAAGTTTCAGATCCTCTCTGGTCTGGGGGGAGACCTCGTGGATGACTCTCTTTTTTTTTTTTTTTTTTAACAACTTTTTGATTTTGAGTGAAGCTGCTTCCCTCTGACTTTGTGGATCAGGGATTTTCCTTGGAATGGATGGAAGGGGTTGGGAAAGTGGTACAATATAACCTCTGGATATTATCGTCTGCACCCATGAATATTTTGTGATACCTAGCCAGGCTCTCTGGTGCAGGGACAGATGGCTGCCGACTGCCTCCAGAGGGTTGGGTCTACATTCAGGAGCACTAATAGGGTTTATCTGAGAAAGAATCTCTGGACCCCTGGTTGTGCAGACCATCTCTACCATGAGGACAGTCTCTTCTATTCGTGACCCCCTCCCCCACCATCCCTGAGGGAATGGTCTCCACGCGACTCCTGAAAAGGACCCTGGGACTTTTTAAACCACATCTTTCTACCACCTCACTGGTTTCTAGAGAAAGACCTTTGAGGAGTAGAAAACATTCACCCACAGTACAGAGGATCTCTCCTTCTTGTTCACACCTGGATAGTGTGGCTTTCACCTTGGGGCCAAAAAGCGAAGATCCCTCAAAAGAAGCATTGATGAAAAAAAGGCTTAAATGGTTCTGCAAAGTCACCCAAGTGCATCCAGGCAGGTCTCCTAATGGATATGCCTGAACCTGCTGCCCAAGAGGTACCATCCGCAGTGTGTGAAATTAATCTCATGGTGGTAGCCATCTGTGAGGAAATTCTATTCCCTTACTTGGAAAAAATGGACCCTGAAAAAGATTTGGTAAGCTCCTTAATCAAATCTTTCTGAAGTCTTGTAAAATGTGCCAAATAATTTATTGACCTAACAGCAAAGGTTGCTGAAGCATAGACAACTTCCCAAACCTGTACATTGCCCTAGGCTCCCTGTTACGGGATAGATAGTGAAACTCTGTTCTGCTAATTCCTTTCTCGTGGCTGCTGCAACAACCATGGCATCAAATGGCACTCTCTTACTCCAGTGCAGACAGTCATTTGGAGTGCAAGGAGTTTGTCTAGTCTCTCAGAAATTGGCCTGATGGTGTCTGGTTCCTTCCATATCCACTGAGAGACCAGATCTACACGCTCATCAGCCAGAGGAGTCACTCAGGAGGTAGATGAGCCATATCCGAAAGCCTCCAGAAACACTGATTCCTCTTGGGAGGTTTTATTGGGAGACCAACCACCTCTTTAACGGGCTCCAAGATGTCTCCAAAGGAAACAGCATCAGGTGGTGATCTGGGAGGCCCCTCCCCCTCATCAAAATCAGTGTCTTCAGTGAGAGATTCCTGTGGGGAATCTAATTAACTCCTTTTGCTCATTCTCTTCTGCGGGACATCCTTGGTGGGATGCTCCAGGGAGGTATCAGAAAAGATTATGATACCCTGATGGGTTGGCTGGAGGGTAGATCGGACTGGCTGTCCCAGTGGATGGGATGATCAAGGTTCAGGACACAATACAGAATGCAACAAAGATGTCTGATCTGAAGAGGGGAAGGCATATGTTCTCTAGGCAAACAGAAGACTCTCTCCACTACCTTGAACTGACCCTCTTGGATTATCTATCTCTGGCACCCCATAAGCACTCCACCCAAGGAGGGAGTTGGACCCGAGCTATCTAACATTGAGGCTCCCAAAGCTTCAGAGTTGACTCCAATGCCACGGAGCCAGCGCTGAAACTTCAGCTCCGAGAATATTCTGGCTCTGAGGTGCTTAGTGCTGGTCGACTCAGAGAGGCTATCAGAGTAAAAAACAAGAATCTTCAGATCTGAGGAAGATGCCCCCAAGGGTTTCAGATCTGACAGCTCTGAAACTGAAGGAAAGATCTGAAAAAGGGAAAATCAATGGTGATGTGACTCAATGCAGGCTCTCAAGACCCAAGGGGGTCCAAACTGAAAGTACTCCCATTTGTATCTGCATCCTGAGGAACTTCATCATCCTATCCACTTTCACTTTGGATAGGCTCTATGAGGATCAAGGAAACAAGGCCATAGAAGGGAGCCTAGAGGGTCTTCTGGGTGACTGTTCGAGGAAGGGAGAAGGTAGCATAGAAGATATAGG